>NW_026689799.1:192500-300000 GCF_943734765.1 Anopheles ziemanni | reverse complement strand
CATATATATTGGTTTTCGCATGCTCTACTAGGTTAATGTCATGAGGTTGGCTATCGAGCATGCCCAAGTGATGACTTGATTGTGTGCTTGCTTGAATTCTTCACATTTCATACCATCGGTTAGTTGTCGAATCATTCCTCGATCATAACCTTCGTTCTTGGTTCATGTATGCTCTCTTCCACATAGGGCAAGCTAGAATTAACTATCTTACCCAGGACCGCCGAAGCAGCGTGGACCAGGGGAGAACTATACTTTGTCTTGTATGCCCTCTTCCACATTGGGCAAGCTAGAACTAACTATCTTACCCAGGACCGCCGAAGCAGCGTGGACCAGTGGAGGACTATACTTTGTTCATAACACCACAGTATTGAGTAATGTGCCCTCTTCCACATAGGGCAAGCTAGAATGAACTATCTTACCCAGGACCGCCGGAGCAGTGTGGACCAGTGGAGGACTACACAATCATGAGGTTTGATATCGACTTGTGTGTTTCAATAGGGTACCGATGGTATGTTTTGAACCGATTTGATTTAGCCATTCTGAAGTCATCACTTGGTTGAAGCGCTGAACTAGGGAGGGGCATCGTTTACATATATATTGGTTTTCGCATGCTCTACTAGGTTAATGTCATAGGGTTGGCTATCGAGCATGCCCAAGTGATGACTTGATTGTGTGCTTGCTTGAATTCTTCACATTTCATACCATCGGTTAGTTGTCGAATCATTCCTCGATCATAACCTTCGTTCTTGGTTCATGTATGCTCTCTTCCACATAGGGCAAGCTAGAATTAACTATCTTACCCAGGACCGCCGAAGCAGCGTGGACCAGGGGAGAACTATACTTTGTCTTGTATGCCCTCTTCCACATAGGGCAAGCTAGAACTAACTATCTTACCCAGGACCGCCGAAGCAGCGTGGACCAGTGGAGGACTATACTTTGTTCATTACACCACAGTATTAAGTATGGTGTCCTCTTCCACATAGGTCAAGCTAGAACTAACTATCTTACCCAGGACCGCCGAAGCAGTGTGGACCAGGGGAGGACTATACTTTATACTTCACACACTAGCCATACTGAAGTCATCACTTGGTTGAAGCGCTGAACTACGGCGGGGTAATCGTTTACAGGTTATAATCATATAGCTGCATGCTCATTAGTAGATAATGGAATATTGTATGGCAATATGAGCATGCCCAAGTGATGACTTTGTTTCAAGCTCAACAGGTAGGGTATTGAGTCCTCTTCCACATAGGGCAAGCTAGAATGAACTATCTTACCCAGGACCGCCGGAGCAGCGTGGACCAGTGGAGGACTCTATACTTTATACTTCACACCACAGTATTGAGTACGACTTGCATAAAGCCCCTAATGAGAACCACGAGGGCTCTCTCAATGTAGAACCACGAGGGCTCTAGTACCGATTCTCTCGGTACGGCTTGGTCCGTGTTCCTTTATGCTTGTACTCTAAGTATTAAGTATTGTGTCCTCTTCCACATAGGGCAAGCTAGAACTAACTATCTTACCCAGGACCGCCGAAGCAGTGTGGACCAGGGGAGGACTATACTTTATACTTCACACACTAGCCATACTGAAGTCATCACTTGGTGGGGGTGAACTACGGCGGTATCTATCGTTTTGGTTCGGTCTATATAGGGTCGCTTGCATGCTCATTCGAATATAATGTAATTGTGTATGGCAATATGAGCATGCCCAAGTGATGACTTTGTTTCAAGCTCAACAGGTAGGGTATTGAGTCCTCTTCCACATAGGGCAAGCTAGAATGAACTATCTTACCCAGGACCGCCGGAGCAGCGTGGACCAGTGGAGGACTCTATACTTTATACTTCACACCACAGTATTGAGTACTTCTTGCATAAAGCCCCTAATGAGAACCACGAGGGCTCTCTCAATGTAGAACCACAAGGGCTCTAGTACCGATTCTCTCGGTACGGCTTGGTCCGTGTTCCTTTATGCTTGTACTCTTAGAAAGTCTCAACCCGGAGGTCTTGACTTTGATTGTCATAGTTGGACTACGACGGGGCATCCGACCATTGCTGATCGAACACCCCTGATTCACCATCTTTCGGGTAGGCGGTACGCGTACCTCCGGACGCGGAAGTCTCAACCCGGAGGTCTTGACTTTGATTGTCATAGTTGGACTACGACGGGGTATCCGACTCATCGAATACCCCAGAAGCACACCATCTTTCGGGTAGGCGGTACGCGTACCTCCGGACGCGGAAGTCTCAACCCGGAGGTCTTGACTTTGATTGTCATAGTTGGACTACGACGGGGTATCCGACTCATCGAATACCCCAGAAGCACACCATCTTTCGGGTAGGCGGTACGCGTACCTCCGGACGCGGAAAGTCTCAACCCGGAGGTCTTGACTTTGGTTGTCATAGTTGGACTATGACGGGGCATCCGACCATTGCTGATCGAACACCCCTGTTACACCATCTTTCGGATAGGCGGTGCGCGACACCACCGACGCGGAAAGTCTCAACCCGGAGGTCTTGACTTTGTATTGTTGGATAGTCCTCTTCCACTATAGGGCAAGCTGGAAATATTCCATTTTACCCAGGACTGCCGAGGCAGCGTGGACCAGGGGAGAACTTCACGGAATCTTCAGGCATCCATGATTGCCATAGTGCGTAAGCCGCCGCTGTGCGCGTCAACTCGTTCCCCGTGAGGAGGAGTCTAGCCGCCGCTAAAAGACGAAGCATTAAGTGTCCTCATTCCACTATAGGGCAAGCTAGAATTAACTATCTTACCCAGGACCGCCGAAGCAGCGTGGACCAGGCGAGGACTATACTTTATACTTCACACCACAGTATTGAGTACGACTTGCATAAAGCCCCTAATGAGAACCACGAGGGCTCTCTCAATGTAGAACCACGAGGGCTCTAGTACCGATTCTCTCGGTACGGCTTGGTCCGTGTTCCTTTATGCTTGTACTCGCGGAAAGTCTCAACCCGGAGGTCTTGACTTTGATTGTCATAGTTGGACTACGACGGGGCATCCGACCATTGCTGACCGAACACCCCTGATTCATCATCTTTCGGATAGGAGGTGGGCGCACCTCCTACGCGGAAGTCTCAACCCGGAGGTTCGGACTTAGAGTTTTTCCCATTTAAAAGTTTTTCTCTTAGCCATACTGAAGTCATCACTTGGTGAACGATTGAACTAGGGCGGGTTAATCGTTTATAGGTATCATGTGGTTTGCATGCTCTCTTAGGTTAAGGTCATGTGGTTGGCTATCGAGCATGCCCAAGTGATGACTTTGTTTCACGCTTGCTTGATTTCTTCATGATTCCCTGTTATATAGTGTAATCATTCGAGAACAGGGAATCATTGGTTTTGCTCAACAGGTATTGGATGTCAACTTGGTATCTAGATCGCATTAAGTCTCAACCCTTAGGTTCGGACTTGTATAGTGACATCTTGTTACGGTCTTGAGTCTCAACCCGCAGGTTCGGACTACTTAGTGTTTGATCGAATATAATATGGCAACTTGTGCCTAAGTCTCAACCCGCAGGTTCGGACTTCTGTTTATTTGGCCAATGTATGTATAAGGCAACTTGTGCCTAAGTCTCAACCCGCAAGTTCGGACTTGTGTATTTGTTCGAAGTCATGTATAAGGCAACGTGTGCCTAAGTCTCAACTCGCAGGTTCGGACTTGTTAGTGTTTCGTCAACTTTCATATGGCAACTTGTGCCTAAGTCTCAACCCGCAGGTTCGGACTTGTGTATTTGTTCGAAGTCATGTATAAGGCAACTTGTGCCTAAGTCTCAACCCGCAGGTTCGGACTTGTGTATTTGTTCGAAGTCATGTATAAGGCAACTTGTGCCTAAGTCTCAACCCGCAGGTTCGGACTTCATAGTGTTTCGTCAATGTTCATATGGCAACTTGTGCCTAAGTCTCAACCCGCAGGTTCGGACTTCTATAGTGTTTCGTCAATTATCATATGGCAACTTGTGCCGAAGTCTCAACCCGCAGGTTCGGACTTCTGGAAGGATCACTTGGCCACTAATGATCCTTCCGCAGGTTCACCTACGGAAACCTTGTTACGACTTTTACTTCCTCTAAATCATCAAGTTCGGTCAACTTCGATAAAGCAGACGCGGTTCACGAGGATCCAGCGAACGATCATCTCCAAAGACCTCACTAAATAATCCATCGGTAGTAGCGACGGGCGGTGTGTACAAAGGGCAGGGACGTATTCAACGCTGGCTGATGACCAGCACTTACTAGAAGTTCCGAGTTCATATGGACCATTGCAATCCATAATCCCTACTAAGTGAGTATTTGAGTGATTTCCCGTTCCTCTCGGAATAGGAGACACGCTGCTACCCACATTGTAGCACGCGTGTAGCCCAGAACATCTAAGGGCATCACGGACCTGTTATCGCTCGATCTCATTTTGCTAAACACAAATTGTCCTGCTAAGCAGCGTACCGTAAGTGCACTTGCGCACACGAACAGCGAAGGTGTCAGGTCATACTCCACCGAAAGGTCCTAACCCGTTCCAATCGGCATCGACGCATTAACGCTGACTGCGTTCTAGTTAGCATATGTGAGTCACGTTCGTTATCGGAATTAACCAGACAAATCAATCCACGAACTAAGAACGGCCATGCACCACTACCCTTAAATTTGAGAAAGAGCTATTAATCTGTCTCACCTCCATAAGTTCGGACCTGGTAAGTTTTCCCGTGTTGAGTCAAATTGAACCGCAAGCTCCATTTCATTGTGGTGCCCTTCCGTCAATTCCTTTAAGTTTCAACTTTGCAACCATACTTCCCCCGGAACCTGACTTTGGTTTCCCGGAAGCTACTGAGAGCACCTGGTTGTAGCGTCTCCCAATTGCTAGTTGGCATCGTTTACGGTTAGAACTAGGGCGGTATCTAATCGCCTTCGATCCTCTAACTTTCGTTCTTGATTAAAGAAAGCATCCTTGACAAATGCCTTCGCTTTAGTTAGTCTTACGACGGTCTACGAATTTCACCTCTCGCGCCGTAATACTAGTGTCCCCAACTACTTCTGTTAATCATTACCTCCGGTCTGAGTACAAACCAATGAAAGATTAGACCAAGGTCGTATTCCATTATTCCATGCAAGATTATTCTAGGGCGTTTGGGCACCCTGCTTTAAGCACTCTAATTTGTTCAAGGTAAACGTGAGCGGTCGAGCTCTATGTTACACTTGCACCCGTTGAAGGGCACACCATGACACAGACTTGGTGCCCTACCACACCATTGAGTCGCAACCAGATTCCGACTTGGCCCACCGACCACGGGTTGACCGGGTCGGCGGAGCCGGACTGTGTTGGACAAGTATCAACTTCGAACGTTTTAACCGCAACAATTTTAATATACGCTAGTGGAGCTGGAATTACCGCGGCTGCTGGCACCAGACTTGCCCTCCACTTGATCCTCGTAGAAGGATTTATGCTCTACTCATTCCAATTATGAAACATCATTAAAGAGTTTCATATTGTTATTTCTCGTCACTACCTCCCCGTCCCGGGATTGGGTAATTTACGCGCCTGCTGCCTTCCTTGGATGTGGTAGCCATTTCTCAGGCTCCCTCTCCGGAATCGAACCCTGATTCCCCGTTACCCGTTGCAACCATGGTAGTCCTCTATACTACCATCCATAGTTGATAGGGCAGATATTTGCGAGATCTGTCGTCGGTGCGAGACCATACGATCAGCATCATTATCCAGACTTCAACTCAATGACACGGAGAACCCGCGATTGGTTTGACTAATAAGTGCACCAGTTCCCGCGAGGGTCCTGGCATGTTGCATGTATTAGCTCTAGATTTTCCACAGTTATCCAAGTAACTAGGTTGATGATCTCGTAAATTATAGCTGTTATACTGAGCCTTATGCGGTTTCACATTAAATCTGTTTGTACTTAGACATGCATGGCTTAACCTTTGAGACGAGCGTATATTACTGGTAGGATCAACCAGAATTCCGACTTTGCGTTCGAATGTTCATTGTCCCATTGCACCCGGAGGAGCAAACACCACGTTCTATATGTTGTCAAGTCCGGTAGCACACGGGAGGCGAGCCCCCGTGCGAACCTCATTGCCCTCGTATCACACACACCCGATGCACCGGACAGGCACTTGAGCGGCATTCGACTCCGCTAAGCGCACGTGCGCCCGATTGTGCATGCGCTGACGGGGCCTTCATACCCCTACCACAGCGACCTTATGCCAAACTTCCATGAATACTTAGGTGAGCTGACAAGGGCCTTCATTTCCCTACCATCAACTAAAGGACACGCTAGGCGCGTCCGATCATTGCAACTGCGGGGCTTTCATACCCCAATCACCACAGTACGCAATTCACCAGAGTTTAATCACAACCCCCCCGGACATGGCACACTATTAACTTGCAACAAAACTTAGTGTGTGCCGGGCACATCGGTTCCACAAAATCATTCCCGATGTACCCCAATTGGGGTTGTGAACGCATCCATGGTCCTCTGACACACCCAACCAAGCGTGGATACTACATACCTCAAACACCCAGTACACTAACAGACAAATCAATATATGGTTGCTTTCCCCCAGACATTTGCCAATCACTTGGCACCCGGACGGGAACTCGCTCCTGATTGCGCCATTGCCACCCATTTGCCAAGAGCGAGTTCTGTATGTAGATTTCATTTGGAAAGACAACCGTGTACTGGATATTCTATCCGACGATTACAGATGACGAGTACGAGACTCGACTACACTCACGGATAATACATTTTGGGTCGAGATTGCTTTCGGGGTTTTCGATTGGTCTTGCGCTTGTAAACGTATAACTTTGACTTGTGGTAACCTCGGTATGTTAGTCGATCACGTGGTTGTGAACTGGGTAAGGGTGGGCAATCTGTTCACTTGCACTCTGGGTAGGAATATGGTGAGCGCTATAGGTTAAAGATCATGGTATGGTTCCATCGTGATGACTTTCGCTAGATAGTAGTATGTTTGGATAGTTATAACGTTTTTGGCCATTTGTTCATAGTGTTCGGTCCATTGAGGAATTCGATTGGTCTTTGCTTCACACACGTGGTCGATCACTTGGATGTGAACTAGGGTGAGATTAAGGTGTTCACTAGTGCTCTTCGGTTTTGGATCAGTAATGAGCACTTGATTGGTTTCGCATAATATGTATCCATAGTGATGACTCTTTCCAGCTTAAGATTTCGTTACCAGTTTCGAATCCTCCCCACGTTCGCTTTTACTTGGTTAGGTTTTCGAGTGTAGATTTGAAAGCAATCTCATGTATGTATCCCATCTGATATAAGCCACTGACAGTTCATGTCACCTCGTTCAACTCTCGCTGGGTCACAGAAGTATGTTACTGCGCCCATTATCCCTACTCGGATAGGTTCGGTTCGTTCGTTTTATACTACGGTGAGTAAACTCAATTTGTGCATCGCATAGCCATGGAAAGCAAGCTTTCGCGGGCCTCTTCGACTGTTTTGATACGAGCTGTGCCCGTGATGCTTGTCATCCCAGGATACTAGACCCCTTTGGACGACCGCATGACCATCAGAAAGTAAATTCCACGTTCGATTTGGGGTGTGAACCCCGAACATAAAGTCTTTGTGTAGAACCACGAGGGCTCTATAGTACCGATTCTCTCGGTACGCTTGGTCCGTGTTCCTTTATGTTCGTACTCTTGTGAATAAGATTCACGTTCGTTTTGGGATATTTGCTACTGTCACCGTTTGAGTACTATGGGGCTTGAACCCCTAACATAAAGTCTTTGTGTAGAACCACGAGGGCTCTATAGTACCGATTCTCTCGGTACGCTTGGTCCGTGTTCCTTTATGTTCGTACTCTTGTGTGTATAATATTCATGTTCGGTTTGGGATATTTGCTACTTTCACCAGGGTCCCGTTCTTCATACAAGTCTGCCTTGCTAATGTGGTAACTTTATAGTGTAGTTCTGACATCCCAATTTTGGGACTTAGCCGATTTTTCGTATATTTCCATATGACCCATAGGGTCCCTTTCTTCATACAAGCTTGCCTAGGGCGATCGGTCAAAACTTGTCTTACTATTCGATTGGTCTTCGCACTTTCACCCTAGGCAGTTCGCCTAGGTCTGTCTTCTTGAGGAGGCCAAAACCCGAAATAAGGAGGTTCGGCCGACCCTGAAACCTCCCCTGTCTGAACTACACTAACCCGATTTTTCAGGGTCCTCAGCGCCATACAACTTTGCCTAGGTCACTTGTACTCTTGACTTAGGCCATCCGACTTGGTCCGTGTTTCTTCCTAGGGTTCACCTAGGTACTTTGCCTTGCTTGATGTGGTAACTTTTTAGTGTAGTTCAGACATCCTAATTTTGGGACTTAGCCGATTTTTCATGTATTGCCATATGACCCATAGGGTCCCTTTCTTCATACAAGCTTGCCTAGGGCGATCGGTCAAAACTTGTCTTACTATTCGATTGGTCTTCGCACTTTCACCCTAGGCAGTTCGCCTAGGTCTGTCTTCTTGAGGAGGCCAAAACCCGAAATAAGGAGGTCCAGCCGACCCTGAAACCTCCCCTGTCTTAAATACACTAACCCGATTTTTCATGGTCCTTAGCGCCATACAACTTTGCCTAGGTCACTTGTACTCTTGACTTAGGCCATCTGACTTGGTCCGTGTTTCTTCCTAGGGTTCACCTAGGTACTTTGCCTTGCTTGATGTGGTAACTTTTTAGTGTAGTTCAGACATCCCAATTTCGGGACTTAGCCGATTTTTCGTATATTTCCATATGACCCATAGGGTCCCTTTCTTCATACAAGCTTGCCTAGGGCGATCGGTCAAAACTTGTCTTACTATTCGATTGGTCTTCGCACTTTCACCCTAGGCAGTTTGCCTAGGTCTGTCTTCTTGAGGAGGCCAAAACCCGAAATAAGGAGGTTCAGCCGACCCAGAAACCTCCCCTGTCTAAACTACACTAACCAGATTTTTCAGGGTCCTCACCGTCATACAACTTTGCCTAGGTCACTTGTTCTCTTGACTTAGGCCATCTGACTTGGTCCGTGTTTCTTGCTAGGGTTCACCTAGGTACTTTGCCTTGCTTGATGTGGTAACTTTTTAGTGTAGTTCAGACATCCCAATTTTGGGACTTAGCCGATTTTTCATGTATTTCCATATGACCCATAGGGTCCCTTTCTTCATACAAGCTTGCCTAGGGCGATCGGTCAAAACTTGTCTTACTATTCGATTGGTCTTCGCACTTTCACCCTAGGCAGTTTGCCTAGGTGTAGCTTCTTGAGGAGGTCAAAACCCAAAATAAGGAGGTTCAGCCGACCCAAAAACCTCCCCTGTCTAAACTACACTAACCAGATTTTTCAGGGTCCTCACCGTCATACAACTTTGCCTAGGTCACTTGCACTCTTGACTTAGGCCATCTGACTTGGTCCGTGTTTCTTCCTAGGGTTCACCTAGGTACTTTGCCTTGCTTGATGTGGTAACTTTTTAGTGTAGTTCAGACATCCCAATTTTGGGACTTAGCCGATTTTTCATGTATTTCCATATGACCCATAGGGTCCCTTTCTTCATACAAGCTTGCCTAGGGCGATCGGTCAAAACTTGTCTTACTATTCGATTGGTCTTCGCACTTTCACCCTAGGCAGTTTGCCTAGGTGTAGCTTCTTGAGGAGGTCAAAACCCAAAATAAGGAGGTTCAGCCGACCCAAAAACCTCCCCTGTCTGAACTACACTAACCAGATTTTTCAGGGTCCTCAGCGCCATACAACTTTGCCTAGGTCACTTGTTCTATTGACTTAGGCCATCTGACTTGGTCCGTGTTTCTTCCTAGGGTTCACCTAGGTACTTTGCCTTGCTTGGTGTGGTAACTTTTTAGTGTAGTTCTGACATCCTCATTTTGGGACTTAGCCGATTTTTCGTAAAATACCATATGACCCATATGGGTCCTTTCCTTCATATAAGTTTGCCTTGCTTGGTATGGTAACATTTGAGTGTAGTTCTGACATCATCATTTTGGGACTTAGCCGATTTTTCGTAAAATACCATATGACCCATATGGGTCCTTTGCTTCATATAAGTTTGCCTTGCTTGGTGTGGTAACATTTGAGTGTAGTTCTGACATCCCCATTTTGGGACTTAGCCGATTTTTCGATCAATACCATATGACCCATCAGGGTCCTTTGCTTCATATAAGTTTGCCTTGCTTGGTGTGGTAACATTTGAGTGTAGTTCTGACATCATCATTTTGGGACTTAGCCGATTTTTCGTAAAATACCATATGACCCATCAGGGTCCTTGCCTTCATATAAGTTTGCCTTGCTTGGTGTGGTAACACATGAGTGTAGTTCTGACATCCCCATTTTGGGACTTAGCCGATTTTTCGTAAAATACCATATGACCCATCAGGGTCCTTTCCTTCATATAAGTTTGCCTTGCTTGATGTGGTAACATTTGAGTGTAGTTCAGACATCCCCATTTTGGGACTTAGCCGATTTTTCGATCCATACCATATGACCCATCAGGGTCCTTGCCTTCATATAAGTTTGCCTTGCTTGGTGTGGTAACATTTTAGTGTAGTTCTGACATCACCATTTTGGGACTTAGCCGATTTTTCGTAAAATACCATATGACCCATCAGGGTCCTTGCCTTCATATAAGTTTGCCTTGCTTGGTGTGGTAACATTTTAGTGTAGTTCTGACATCACCATTTTGGGACTTAGCCGATTTTTCGTAAAATACCATATGACCCATCAGGGTCCTTTGCTTCATATAAGTTTGCCTTGCTTGGTGTGGTAACACATGAGTGTAGTTCTGACATCCCCATTTTGGGACTTAGCCGATTTTTCGACCAATACCATATGACCCATCAGGGTCCTTTGCTTCATATAAGTTTGCCTTGCTTGGTGTGGTAACATTTGAGTGTAGTTCTGACATCATCATTTTGGGACTTAGCCGATTTTTCGTAAAATACCATATGACCCATCAGGGTCCTTGCCTTCATATAAGTTTGCCTTGCTTGGTGTGGTAACACATGAGTGTAGTTCTGACATCCCCATTTTGGGACTTAGCCGATTTTTCGTAAAATACCATATGACCCATCAGGGTCCTTGCCTTCATATAAGTTTGCCTTGCTTGGTGTGGTAACATTTTAGTGTAGTTCTGACATCACCATTTTGGGACTTAGCCGATTTTTCGTAAAATACCATATGACCCATCAGGGTCCTTTGCTTCATATAAGTTTGCCTTGCTTGGTGTGGTAACACATGAGTGTAGTTCTGACATCCCCATTTTGGGACTTAGCCGATTTTTCGTAAAATACCATATGACCCATCAGGGTCCTTGCCTTCATATAAGTTTGCCTTGCTTGGTGTGGTAACATTTTAGTGTAGTTCTGACATCACCATTTTGGGACTTAGCCGATTTTTCGTAAAATACCATATGACCCATCAGGGTCCTTTGCTTCATATAAGTTTGCCTTGCTTGGTGTGGTAACACATGAGTGTAGTTCTGACATCCCCATTTTGGGACTTAGCCGATTTTTCGACCAATACCATATGACCCATCAGGGTCCTTTGCTTCATATAAGTTTGCCTTGCTTGGTGTGGTAACATTTGAGTGTAGTTCTGACATCCCCATTTTGGGACTTAGCCGATTTTTCGATCCATCCTATATGACCCATCAGGGTCCTTTTTCTTCATATAAGTTTCCCAAGACTTAGTGCTTTTTACCTTTGGACACCAATATCACCCTTACGGGTTTCTTTGATCTTCTCACTTTGTATTGGCCAAATGTAGGTCTTGCCATGCCAAACATATAATTGTTCTACACCAAGTCTCTATCTCGTACCGCCAGCTCGGTACATTCGATCAACCTGCCCTTAAGGCACCCGGGACTTAGCCATTTTTTCACATTTTTCATGATTTTGAGGCAACTTTTCTCGACTTTGTCACCTTATATCACCAAGATCCTTTCCCTTTAGCGCTTCACTCTGTTCCAATGATATTTAGCGCTGACTATCACCTTTCTATCGCTGAGCTCAACTTCTTATTCGGTGCCATAGAGCCAGAGATATTTGGTGTATGCTGTTATAAGGGAAGTTTGTCACTTTTTCAAAGGCCCACTTTGGGACGCCCATATCTCACCTTCACGTATCTTCGATCTTCTTGTCGTCTATGGACGAAACTTAGGTCTTGTATTGGCCAACTTATAAATGTTCTACGGCCAAGCCGTATCTCTTACCGCCAGCCCGGTATTCATGGACTTAGTCGGATTTTCGCCTCTCGTGGTAACAATTTCTGACTTTGACTCACAATAACACCCGAACGGTCACATGCTAGCGCTTTGCTTGGTAGGAATTATAGTTAGCGCTACCTTTTCTCTTTCCATCGATACCTTGTTCGTTCCATTCCATGCCATACAGCCGAAGTTATGATGTTTCCCGTTTTCCATATCATGTGGAGCTTATGCTCTGGGAAAACCATCTAACACCTGTACCACCCTTTTAGGTACCACCGATCTCGAGACTATGTTCGGGCCAAATATAGGTTATAACATGCCCAACTTATAATTGTTCTACACCAAGTCTCTATCTCTTACCGCCTGCTCGGTATTTTACTCGTAAGTCCAAATTTCACAACTTGTACTTTTTGGCCCAATGTACTCGAGTTTCAATTTTGGTAACATTTTTCGACTTTGACGCTTAATAACTTCCAAATCATGCTAGTTAGCGCTTTGCTTTCTTCTAGTCGTATCTAGCGCTGGGTGTTACCTTTCCAAAACATATCCTAGCTCTACAATCCATGCCATACAGCCGGAGCTACATGGTGCACAAGTCAAATCCATTTTAGCCATGTTTCATTTTTGCTAATTTTTGACCACTCGTATCACCCTTCCAGAGTGGTCCGATCTTCTCGCTTTCTATGGACGACTTTTAGGTCTCGTAGAGGCAAACTTATAAGTATTCTATAAGAAAAACATATGTTAGGATGCTGCGAGATGAATGGGATGCTGCATGGAGATGAATCTTGATCTTTTTCATCTCCCATCTTAATACAGCATCCCTACTTAAAGGCATCTCGGACTTAGTCGATTTTTCATAAATTCTAAGAAATTCATATGTTAGGATGCTGCGAGATGAATGGGATGCTGGATGGAGATAAATCTTGATCTTCTCCATCTCTCATCTTAATAAAGCATCCCTACTTAAAGGCATCTCGGACTTAGTCGATTTTTCATAAATTATAAGAAATTCATATGTTAGGATGCTGCGAGATGAATGTGATGCTGCATGGAGATAAATCTTGATCTTCTTAATCTCCCATCTTAATACAGCATCCCTACTTAAAGGCATCTCGGACTTAGTCGATTTTTCATAAATTCTAAGAAAAGCATATGTTAGGATGCTGCGAGATGAATGAGATGCTGCATGGAGATGAATCTTGATCTTCTTCATCTCCCATCTTAATACAGCATCCCTACTTAATGGCATCTCGGACTTAGTCGATTTTTCATAAATTATAAGAAAATCATATGTTAGGATGCTGCGAGATGAATGGGATGCTGCATGGAGATGAATCTTGATCTCCTACATCTCCCATCTCAAAACAGCATCCCTACTTAAAGGTATCTCGGACTTAGTCGATTTTTCATAAATTCATAGAAATTCATATGTTAGGATGCTGCGAGATGAATGGGATGCTGCATGGAGATGAATCTTGATCTACTCCATCTCCCATCTCAATACAGCATCCCTACTTAAAGGCATCTCGGACTTAGTCGATTTTTCATAAATTCATAGAAATTCATATGTTAGGATGCTGGGAGATGAATGGGATGCTGCATGGAGATGAATCTTGATCTCCTACATCTCCCATCTTAATACAGCATCCTAACATAAAGCCATCTCGGACTTAGTCGATTTTTCATAAATTCATATAAATTCATATGTTAGGATGCTGGGAGATGAATGGGATGCTGCATGGAGATGAATCTTGATCTTCTTCATCTCCCATCTTAATACAGCATCCCTACTTAAAGGCATCTCGGACTTAGTCGATTTTTCATAAATTCTAAGAAATTCATATGTTAGGATGCTGGGAGATGAATGAGATGCTGCATGGAGATGAATCTTGATCTCCTACATCTCTCATCTCAATACAGCATTCCTACCTAAAGCCATCTCGGACTTAGTCGATTTTTCATAAATTCATAGAAATTCATATGTTAGGATGCTGCGAGATGAATGGGATGCTGCATGGAGATGCATCTTGATCTCCTACATCTCCCATCTTAATACAGCATCCCTACTTAAAGCCATCTCGGACTAAGTCGATTTTTCATAAATTCATAGAAATTCATATGTTAGGATGCTGCGAGATGAATGGGATGCTGCATGGAGATGAATCTTGATCTACTCCATCTCCCATCTCAATACAGCATCCCTACTTAAAGGCATCTCGGACTTAGTCGATTTTTCATAAATTCATAGAAATTCATATGTTAGGATGCTGGGAGATGAATGGGATGCTGCATGGAGATGAATCTTGATCTTCTTCATCTCCCATCTTAATACAGCATCCCTACTTGAAGGCATCTCGGACTTAGTCGATTTTTCATAAATTCATAGAAATTCATATGTTAGGATGCTGCAAGATGAATGGGATGCTGCATGCAGATGAATATTGATCTCCTACATCTCCCGTCTCAATACAGCATCCCTACTTAAAGGCATCTCGGACTTAGTCGATTTTTCATAAATTCATAGAAATTCATATGTTAGGATGCTGGGAGATGAATGGGATGCTGCATGGAGATGAATCTTGATCTTCTTCATCTCCCATCTTAATACAGCATCCCTACTTAGAGGCATCTCGGACTTAGTCGATTTTTCATAAATTCTTAGAAAAACATATGTTAAGATGCTGCGAGATGAATGGGATGCTGCATGGAGATGAATCTTGATCTCCTACATCTCTCATCTCAATACAGCATCCCTACTTAAAGGCATCTCATACTTAGTCGATTTTTCATAAATTCTAAGAAAAACATATGTTAAGATGCTGCGAGATGAATGGGATGCTGCATGGAGATGAATCTTGATCTCCTACATCTCTCATCTCAATACAGCATCCCTACTTAAAGGCATCTCATACTTAGTCGATTTTTCATAAATTCTAAGAAAAACATATGTAAGGATGCTGCGAAATGAATGGGATGCTGCATGGAGATAAATCTTGATCTTCTTCATCTCCCATCCAAATACAGCATCCCTACTTAAAGGCATCTCGGACTTAGTCGATTTTTCATAAATTCTTAGAAAAACATATGTTAAGATGCTGCGAGATGAATGGGATGCTGCATGAAGATGAATCTTGATCTCCTACATCTCCCATCTCAATACAGCATCCCTACTTAAAGGCATCTCGGACTTAGTCGATTTTTCATAAATTCATAGAAATTCATATGTTAGGATGCTGCGAGATGAATGGGATGCTGCATGGAGATAAATCTTGATCTTCTTCATCTCCCATCTCAATACAGCATCCCTACGTAAAGGCATCTCGGACTTAGTCGATTTTTCATAAATTCATAGAAATTCATATGTTAGGATGCTGCGAGATGAATGGGATGCTGGAAGGAGATAAATCTTGATCTTCTCCATCTCTCATCTTAATAAAGCATCCCTACTTAAAGGCATCTCGGACTTAGTCGATTTTTCATAAATTCTAAGAAAAACAGATGTAAGGATGCTGCGAGATGAATGGGATGCTGCATGGAGATGAATCTTGATCTTCTTCATCTCCCATCTTAATACAGCATCCCTACTTAAAGGCATCTCGGACTTAGTCGATTTTTCATAAATTCTAAGAAAAACATATGTTAGGATGCTGCGAGATGAATGGGATGCTGGATGGAGATAAATCTTGATCTTCTCCATCTCTCATCTTAATAAAGCATCCCTACTTAGAGGCATCTCGGACTTAGTCGATTTTTCATAAATTCTAAGAAATTCATATGTTAGGATGCTGGGAGATGAATGGGATGCTGCATGGAGATGAATCTTGATCTTCTTCATCTCCCATCTCAATACAGCATCCCTACTTAGAGGCATCTCGGACTTAGTCGATTTTTCATAAATTCTAAGAAATTCATATGTTAGGATGCTGGGAGATGAATGGGATGCTGCATGGAGATGAATCTTGATCTTCTTCATCTCCCATCTTAATACAGCATCCCTACTTAGAGGCATCTCGGACTTAGTCGATTTTTCATAAATTCTTAGAAAAACATATGTTAAGATGCTGCGAGATGAATGGGATGCTGCATGGAGATGAATCTTGATCTCCTACATCTCTCATCTCAATACAGCATCCCTACTTAAAGGCATCTCATACTTAGTCGATTTTTCATAAATTCTAAGAAAAACATATGTAAGGATGCTGCGAAATGAATGGGATGCTGCATGGAGATAAATCTTGATCTTCTTCATCTCCCATCCAAATACAGCATCCCTACTTAAAGGCATCTCGGACTTAGTCGATTTTTCATAAATTCTTAGAAAAACATATGTTAAGATGCTGCGAGATGAATGGGATGCTGCATGGAGATGAATCTTGATCTCCTACATCTCCCATCTCAATACAGCATCCCTACTTAAAGGCATCTCGGACTTAGTCGATTTTTCATAAATTCATATAAATTCATATGTTAGGATGCTGCGAGATGAATGAGATGCTGCATGGAGATGAATCTTGATCTTCTTCATCTCTCATCTCAATACAGCATCCCTACGTAAAGGCATCTCGGACTTAGTCGATTTTTCATAAATTCATAGAAATTCATATGTTAGGATGCTGCGAGATGAATGGGATGCTGGAAGGAGATAAATATTGATCTTCTCCATCTCTCATCTTAATAAAGCATCCCTACTTAAAGGCATCTCGGACTTAGTCGATTTTTCATAAATTCTAAGAAAAACAGATGTAAGGATGCTGCGAGATGAATGGGATGCTGCATGGAGATGAATCTTGATCTTCTTCATCTCCCATCTTAATACAGCATCCCTACTTAAAGGCATCTCGGACTTAGTCGATTTTTCATAAATTCTAAGAAAAACATATGTTAGGATGCTGCGAGATGAATGGGATGCTGGATGGAGATAAATCTTGATCTTCTCCATCTCTCATCTTAATAAAGCATCCCTACTTAAAGGCATCTCGGACTTAGTCGATTTTTCATAAATTCTAAGAAATTCATATGTTAGGATGCTGCGAGATGAATGTGATGCTGCATGGAGATAAATCTTGATCTTCTTAATCTCCCATCTTAATACAGCATCCCTACTTAAAGGCATCTCGGACTTAGTCGATTTTTCATAAATTCTAAGAAAAGCATATGTTAGGATGCTGCGAGATGAATGAGATGCTGCATGGAGATGAATCTTGATCTTCTTCATCTCCCATCTTAATACAGCATCCCTACTTAAACGCATCTCGGACTTAGTCGATTTTTCATAAATTATAAGAAAATCATATGTTAGGATGCTGCGAGATGAATGGGATGCTGCATGGAGATGAATCTTGATCTCCTACATCTCCCATCTCAAAACAGCATCCCTACTTAAAGGTATCTCGGACTTAGTCGATTTTTCATAAATTCATAGAAATTCATATGTTAGGATGCTGCGAGATGAATGGGATGCTGCATGGAGATGAATCTTGATCTTCTTCATCTCCCATCTTAATACAGCATCCCTACTTAAATGCATCTCGGACTTAGTCGATTTTTCATAAATTCTAAGAAAAGCATATGTTAGGATGCTGGGAGATGAATGGGATGCTGCATGGAGATGAATCTTGATCTCCTACATCTCCCATCTTAATACAGCATCCTTACTTAAAGCCATCTCGGACTTAGTCGATTTTTCATAAATTCATATAAATTCATATGTTAGGATGCTGGGAGATGAATGGGATGCTGCATGGAGATGAATCTTGATCTTCTTTATCTCCCATCTTAATACAGCATCCCTTCTTAAAGGCATCTCGGACTTAGTCGATTTTTCATATATTCTAAGAATTTCATATGTTAGGGTGCTGCGAGATGAATGGGATGCTGCATGGAGATGAATCTTGATCTTCTTCATCTCCCATCTTAATACAGCATCCCTACTTAAAGGCATCTCGGACTTAGTCGATTTTTCATAAATTCTAAGAAAAACATATGTTAGGATGCTGCGAGATGAATGGGATGCTGCATGGAGATGAATCATGATCTTCTTCATCTCCCATCTTAATACAGCATCCCTACTTAAAGGCATCTCGTACTTAGTCGATTTTTCATAAATTCTAAGAAAAACATATGTTAGGATGCTGGGAGATGAATGGGATGCTGCATGGAGATGAATCTTGATCTTCTTCATCTCCCATCTTAATACAGCATCCCTACTTAAAGGCATCTCGGACTTAGTCGATTTTTCATAAATTCATAGAAAAACATATGTTAGGATGCTGGGAGATGAATGGGATGCTGCATGGAGATGAATCTTGATCTTCTAAATCTCCCATCTTAATACAGCATCCCTACTTAAAGGCATCTCGGACCTAGTCGATTTTTCATAAATTCATAGAAAAACATATGTTAGGATGCTGGGAGATGAATGGGATGCTGCATGGAGATGAATCTTGATCTTCATCATCTCCCATCTTAATACAGCATCCCTACTTAAAGGCATCTCGGACTTAGTCGATTTTTCATAAATTCTAAGAAAAACATATGTTAGGATGCTGGGAGATGAATGGGATGCTGCATGGAGATGAATCTTGATCTCCTACATCTCTCATCTCCATGCAGCATCCCTACTTAAAGGCATCTCGGACTTAGTCGATTTTTCATAAATTCATAGAAATTCATATGTTAGGATGCTGGGAGATGAATGGGATGCTGCATGGAGATGAATCTTGATCTACTCCATCTCCCATCTCAATACAGCATCCCTACTTAAAGGCATCTCGGACTTAGTCGATTTTTCATAAATTCATAGAAATTCATATGTTAGGATGCTGGGAGATGAATGGGATGCTGCATGGAGATGAATCTTGATCTCCTACATCTCCCATCTTAATACAGCATCCTAACATAAAGCCATCTCGGACTTAGTCGATTTTTCATAAATTCATATAAATTCATATGTTAGGATGCTGGGAGATGAATGGGATGCTGCATGGAGATGAATCTTGATCTTCTTCATCTCCCATCTTAATACAGCATCCCTACTTAAAGGCATCTCGGACTTAGTCGATTTTTCATAAATTCTAAGAAATTCATATGTTAGGATGCTGGGAGATGAATGAGATGCTGCATGGAGATGAATCTTGATCTCCTACATCTCTCATCTCAATACAGCATTCCTACCTAAAGCCATCTCGGACTTAGTCGATTTTTCATAAATTCATAGAAATTCATATGTTAGGATGCTGCGAGATGAATGGGATGCTGCATGGAGATGCATCTTGATCTCCTACATCTCCCATCTTAATACAGCATCCCTACTTAAAGGCATCTCGGACTTAGTCGATTTTTCATAAATTCTAAGAAAAACAGATGTAAGGATGCTGCGAGATGAATGGGATGCTGCATGGAGATGAATCTTGATCTTCTTCATCTCCCATCTTAATACAGCATCCCTACTTAAAGGCATCTCGGACTTAGTCGATTTTTCATAAATTCTAAGAAAAACATATGTTAGGATGCTGCGAGATGAATGGGATGCTGGATGGAGATAAATCTTGATCTTCTCCATCTCTCATCTTAATAAAGCATCCCTACTTAAAGGCATCTCGGACTTAGTCGATTTTTCATAAATTCTAAGAAATTCATATGTTAGGATGCTGCGAGATGAATGTGATGCTGCATGGAGATAAATCTTGATCTTCTTAATCTCCCATCTTAATACAGCATCCCTACTTAAAGGCATCTCGGACTTAGTCGATTTTTCATAAATTCTAAGAAAAGCATATGTTAGGATGCTGCGAGATGAATGAGATGCTGCATGGAGATGAATCTTGATCTTCTTCATCTCCCATCTTAATACAGCATCCCTACTTAAACGCATCTCGGACTTAGTCGATTTTTCATAAATTATAAGAAAATCATATGTTAGGATGCTGCGAGATGAATGGGATGCTGCATGGAGATGAATCTTGATCTCCTACATCTCCCATCTCAAAACAGCATCCCTACTTAAAGGTATCTCGGACTTAGTCGATTTTTCATAAATTCATAGAAATTCATATGTTAGGATGCTGCGAGATGAATGGGATGCTGCATGGAGATGAATCTTGATCTTCTTCATCTCCCATCTTAATACAGCATCCCTACTTAAATGCATCTCGGACTTAGTCGATTTTTCATAAATTCTAAGAAAAACATATGTTAGGATGCTGCGAGATGAATGGGATGCTGCATGGAGATGAATCATGATCTTCTTCATCTCCCATCTTAATACAGCATCCCTACTTAAAGGCATCTCGTACTTAGTCGATTTTTCATAAATTCATAGAAATTCATATGTTAGGATGCTGGGAGATGAATGGGATGCTGCATGGAGATGAATCTTGATCTCCTACATCTCCCATCTTAATACAGCATCCTTACTTAAAGCCATCTCGGACTTAGTCGATTTTTCATAAATTCATATAAATTCATATGTTAGGATGCTGGGAGATGAATGGGATGCTGCATGGAGATGAATCTTGATCTTCTTTATCTCCCATCTTAATACAGCATCCCTTCTTAAAGGCATCTCGGACTTAGTCGATTTTTCATATATTCTAAGAATTTCATATGTTAGGGTGCTGCGAGATGAATGGGATGCTGCATGGAGATGAATCTTGATCTTCTTCATCTCCCATCTTAATACAGCATCCCTACTTAAAGGCATCTCGGACTTAGTCGATTTTTCATAAATTCTAAGAAAAACATATGTTAGGATGCTGCGAGATGAATGGGATGCTGCATGGAGATGAATCATGATCTTCTTCATCTCCCATCTTAATACAGCATCCCTACTTAAAGGCATCTCGTACTTAGTCGATTTTTCATAAATTCTAAGAAAAACATATGTTAGGATGCTGGGAGATGAATGGGATGCTGCATGGAGATGTATCTTGATCTTCTTCATCTCCCATCTTAATACAGCATCCCTACTTAAAGGCATCTCGGACTTAGTCGATTTTTCATAAATTCATAGAAAAACATATGTTAGGATGCTGGGAGATGAATGGGATGCTGCATGGAGATGAATCTTGATCTTCTAAATCTCCCATCTTAATACAGCATCCCTACTTAAAGGCATCTCGGACCTAGTCGATTTTTCATAAATTCATAGAAAAACATATGTTAGGATGCTGGGAGATGAATGGGATGCTGCATGGAGATGAATCTTGATCTTCATCATCTCCCATCTTAATACAGCATCCCTACTTAAAGGCATCTCGGACTTAGTCGATTTTTCATAAATTCTAAGAAAAACATATGTTAGGATGCTGGGAGATGAATGGGATGCTGCATGGAGATGAATCTTGATCTCCTACATCTCTCATCTCAATACAGCATCCCTACTTAAAGGCATCTCGGACTTAGTCGATTTTTCATAAATTCATAGAAATTCATATGTTAGGATGCTGGGAGATGAATGGGATGCTGCATGGAGATGAATCTTGATCTTCTTCATCTCCCATCTTAATACAGCATCCCTACTTAAAGGCATCTCGGACTTAGTCGATTTTTCATAAATTCTAAGAAATTCATATGTTAGGATGCTGGGAGATGAATGAGATGCTGCATGGAGATGAATCTTGATCTTCTTCATCTTCCATCTCGATACAGCATCCCTACTTAAAGGCATCTCGGACTTAGTCGATTTTTCATAAATTCATAGAAATTCATATGTGAGGATGCTGCGAGATGAATGGGATGCTGCATGGAGATGAATCTTGATCTTCTTCATCTCCCATCTCAATACAGCATCGCTACTTAAAGGCATCTCGGACTTAGTCGATTTTTCATAAATTCATAGAAATTCATATGTGAGGATGCTGCGAGATGAATGGGATGCTGCATGGAGATGAATCTTGATCTCTTACATCTCCCATCTTAATACAGCATCCCTGCTTAAAGGCATCTCGGACTTAGTCGATTTTTCATAAATTCTAAGAAAAACATATGTTAGGATGCTGGGAGATGAATGGGATGCTGCATGGAGATGAATCTTGATCTTCTTCATCTCCCATCTTAATACAGCATCCCTACTTAAAGGCATCTCGGACTTAGTCGATTTTTCATAAATTCTAAGAAAAACATATGTTAGGATGCTGCGAAATGAATGGGATGCTGCATGGAGATGAATCTTGATCTTCTTCATCTCCCATCTTAATACAGCATCCCTACTTAAAGGCATCTCGGACTTAGTCGATTTTTCATAAATTCTAAGAAAAACATATGTGAGGATGCTGCGAGATGAATGGGATGCTGCATGGAGATGAACCTTGATCTCCTTCATCTCCCATCTCAATACAGCATCCCTACTTAAAGGCATCTCGGACTTAGTCGATTTTTCATTAATTCCAAGAAATTGATATGTTAGGATGCTGCGAGATGAATGGGATGCTGCACGGAGATGAATCTTGATCTCCTACATCTCCCATCTCAAAACAGCATCCCTACTTAAAGGAATCTCGGACTTAGTCGATTTTTCATAAATTCTAAGAAATTGATATGTTAGGATGCTGCGAGATGAATGGGATGCTGCACGGAGATGAATCTTGATCTCCTACATCTCCCATCTCAATACAGCATCCCTACTTAAAGGCATCTCGGACTTAGTCGATTTTTCATAAATTCTAAGAAAAACATATGTTAGGATGCTGGGAGATGAATGGGATGCTGCATGGAGATGAATCTTGATCTCCTACATCTCCCATCTTAATACAGCATCCTTACTTAAAGCCATCTCGGACTTAGTCGATTTTTCAGAAATTCTAAGAAAAACATATATTAGGATGCTGGGAGATGCATGGGATGCTGCATGGAGATGAATCTTGATCTTCTTCATCTCCCATCTTAATACAGCATCCCTACTTAAAGGCATCTCGGACTTAGTCGATTTTTCATAAATTCTAAGAAAAACATATGTTAGGATGCTGGGAGATGAATGGGATGCTGCAAGGAGATGAATCTTGATCTTCTTCATCTCCCATCTTAATACAGCATCCCTACTTAAAGGCATCTCGGACTTAGTCGATTTTTCATAAGTTCTGAGAAAAACATATGTTAGGATGCTGCGAGATGAATGGGATGCTGTATGGAGATGAATCTTGATCTTCTTCATCTCCCATCTTAATACAGCATCCCTACTTAAAGGCATCTCGGACTTAGTCGATTTTTCATAAATTCATAGAAATTCATATGTGAGGATGCTGCGAGATGAATGGGATGCGGCATGGAGATGAATCTTGATCTTCTTCATCTCCCATCTTAATACAGCATCCCTACTTAAAGGCATCTCGGACTTAGTCGATTTTTCATAAATTCTTAGAAAAACATATGTTAGGATGCTGCGAAATTAATAAGATGCTGCATGGAGATGAATCTTGATCTTCTTCATCTCCCATCTCAATACAGCATCCCTACTTGAAGGCATCTCGGACTTAGTCGATTTTTCATAAATTCTAAGAAATTCATATGTTAGGATGCTGCGAGATAAATGGGATGCTGCCTGGAGATGAATCTTGATCTCCTACATCTCCCATCTCAATACAGCATCCCTACTTAAAGGCATCTCGGACTTAGTCGATTTTTCATAAATTCCAAGAAATTGATATGTTAGGATGCTGCGAGATGAGTAAGATGCTGCACGGAGATGAATCTTGATCTCCTACATCTCCCATCTTAATACAGCATCCCTACTTAAAGGCATCTCGGACTTAGTCGATTTTTCATAAATTCTTAGAAAAACATATGTTAGGATGCTGCGAAATTAATAAGATGCTGCATGGAGATGAATCTTGATCTTCTTCATCTCCCATCTTAATACAGCATCCCTACTTAAAGGCATCTCGGACTTAGTCGATTTTTCATAAATTCTAAGAAAAACATATGTTAGGATACTGCGAGATGAATGGGATGCTGCATGGAGATGAATCTTGATCTTCTTCATCTCCCATCTTAATACAGCATCCCTACTTAAAGGCATCTCGGACTTAGTCGATTTTTCATAAATTCTAAGAAATTCATATGTTAGGATGCTGGGAGATGAATGGGATGCTGCATGGAGATGAATCTTGATCTTCTTCATCTCCCATCTTAATACAGCATCCCTACTTAAAGCCATCTCGGACTTAGTCGATTTTTCATAAATTCTAAGAAATTCATATGTTAGGATGCTGGGAGATGAATGGGATGCTGCATGGAGATGAATCTTGATCTTCTTCATCTCCCATCTTAATACAGCATCCCTACTTAAATGCATCTCGGACTTAGTCGATTTTTCATAAATTCTAAGAAAAACATATGTTAGGATGCTGCGAGATGAATGGGATGCTGCATGGAGATGAATCTTGATCTTCTTCATCTCCCATCTTAATACAGCATCCCTACTTAAAGGCATCTCGGACTTAGTCGATTTTTCATAAATTCTAAGAAATTCATATGTTAGGATGCTGGGAGATGAATGGGATGCTGCATGGAGATGAATCTTGATCTCCTACATCTCCCATCTTAATACAGCATCCCTACTTAAAGCCATCTCGGACTTAGTCGATTTTTCATAAATTCTAAGAAATTCATATGTTAGGATGCTGCGAGATGAATGGGATGCTGCATGGAGATGAATCTTGATCTCCTACATCTCTCATCTCAATACAGCATCCCTACTTAAAGCCATCTCGGACTTAGTCGATTTTTCATAAATTCATAGAAATTCATATGTTAGGATGCTGCGAGATGAATGGGATGCTGCATGCAGATGAATATTGATCTCCTACATCTCCCGTCTCAATACAGCATCCCTACTTAAAGGCATCTCGGACTTAGTCGATTTTTCATAAATTCATAGAAATTCATATGTTAGGATGCTGCGAGATGAATGGGATGCTGCATGGAGATGAATCTTGATCTCCTACATCTCTCATCTCAATACAGCATCCCTACTTAAAGCCATCTCGGACTTAGTCGATTTTTCATAAATTCATAGAAATTCATATGTTAGGATGCTGCGAGATGAATGGGATGCTGCATGGAGATGAATCTTGATCTCCTACATCTCTCATCTCAATACAGCATCCCTACTTAAAGGCATCTCGGACTTAGTCGATTTTTCATAAATTCATAAAAATTCATATGTTAGGATGCTGGGAGATGAATGGGATGCTGCATGGAGATGAATCTTGATCTCCTACATCTCCCATCTTAATACAGCATCCCTACTTAAAGGCATCTCGGACTTAGTCGATTTTTCATAAATTCTAAGAAATTCATATGTTAGGATGCTGGGAGATGAATGGGATGCTGCATGGAGATGAATCTTGATCTCCTACATCTCCCATCTCAATACAGCATCCCTACTTAAAGGCATCTCGGACTTAGTCGATTTTTCATAAATTCATAGAAATTCATATGTTAGGATGCTGCGAGTTGAATGGGATGCTGCATGGAGATTAATCTTGATCTCCTACATCTCTCATCTCAATACAGCATCCCTACTTAAAGCCATCTCGGACTTAGTCGATTTTTCATAAATTCTAAGAAAAACATATGTTAGGATGCTGCGAGATGAATGGGATGCTGCATGGAGATGAATCTTGATCTTCTTCATCTCCCATCTTAATACAGCATCCCTACTTAAATGCATCTCGGACTTAGTCGATTTTTCATAAATTCTAAGAAAAACTTATGTTAGGATGCTGCGAGATGAATGGGATGCTGCATGGAGATGAATCTTGATCTTCTTCATCTCCCATCTTAATACAGCATCCCTACTTAAAGGCATCTCGGACTTAGTCGATTTTTCATAAATTCTAAGATATTCATATGTTAGGATGCTGGGAGATGAATGGGATGCTGCATGGAGATGAATCTTGATCTTCTTCATCTCCCATCTTAATACAGCATCCCTACTTAGAGGCATCTCGGACTTAGTCGATTTTTCATAAATTCTTAGAAAAACATATGTTAAGATGCTGCGAGATGAATGGGATGCTGCATGGAGATGAATCTTGATCTCCTACATCTCTCATCTCAATACAGCATCCCTACTTAAAGGCATCTCATACTTAGTCGATTTTTCATAAATTCTAAGAAAAACATATGTAAGGATGCTGCGAAATGAATGGGATGCTGCATGGAGATAAATCTTGATCTTCTTCATCTCCCATCCAAATACAGCATCCCTACTTAAAGGCATCTCGGACTTAGTCGATTTTTCATAAATTCTTAGAAAAACATATGTTAAGATGCTGCGAGATGAATGGGATGCTGCATGGAGATGAATCTTGATCTCCTACATCTCCCATCTCAATACAGCATCCCTACTTAAAGGCATCTCGGACTTAGTCGATTTTTCATAAATTCATAGAAATTCATATGTTAGGATGCTGCGAGATGAATGGGATGCTGCATGGAGATAAATCTTGATCTTCTTCATCTCCCATCTCAATACAGCATCCCTACTTAAAGGCATCTCGGACTTAGTCGATTTTTCATAAATTCATATAAATTCATATGTTAGGATGCTGCGAGATGAATGAGATGCTGCATGGAGATGAATCTTGATCTTCTTCATCTCTCATCTCAATACAGCATCCCTACGTAAAGGCATCTCGGACTTAGTCGATTTTTCATAAATTCATAGAAATTCATATGTTAGGATGCTGCGAGATGAATGGGATGCTGGATGGAGATAAATCTTGATCTTCTCCATCTCTCATCTTAATAAAGCATCCCTACTTAAAGGCATCTCGGACTTAGTCGATTTTTCATAAATTCTAAGAAAAACAGATGTAAGGATGCTGCGAGATGAATGGGATGCTGCATGGAGATGAATCTTGATCTTCTTCATCTCCCATCTTAATACAGCATCCCTACTTAAAGGCATCTCGGACTTAGTCGATTTTTCATAAATTCTAAGAAAAACATATGTTAGGATGCTGCGAGATGAATGGGATGCTGCATGGAGATGAATCTTGATCTTTTTCATCTCCCATCTTAATACAGCATCCCTACTTAAAGGCATCTCGGACTTAGTCGATTTTTCATAAATTCTAAGAAATTCATATGTTAGGATGCTGCGAGATGAATGGGATGCTGGATGGAGATAAATCTTGATCTTCTCCATCTCTCATCTTAATAAAGCATCCCTACTTAAAGGCATCTCGGACTTAGTCGATTTTTCATAAATTCTAAGAAATTCATATGTTAGGATGCTGCGAGATGAATGTGATGCTGCATGGAGATAAATCTTGATCTTCTTAATCTCCCATCTTAATACAGCATCCCTACTTAAAGGCATCTCGGACTTAGTCGATTTTTCATAAATTCTAAGAAAAGCATATGTTAGGATGCTGCGAGATGAATGAGATGCTGCATGGAGATGAATCTTGATCTTCTTCATCTCCCATCTTAATACAGCATCCCTACTTAAACGCATCTCGGACTTAGTCGATTTTTCATAAATTATAAGAAAATCATATGTTAGGATGCTGCGAGATGAATGGGATGCTGCATGGAGATGAATCTTGATCTCCTACATCTCCCATCTCAAAACAGCATCCCTACTTAAAGGTATCTCGGACTTAGTCGATTTTTCATAAATTCATAGAAATTCATATGTTAGGATGCTGCGAGATGAATGGGATGCTGCATGGAGATGAATCTTGATCTACTCCATCTCCCATCTCAATACAGCATCCCTACTTAAAGGCATCTCGGACTTAGTCGATTTTTCATAAATTCATAGAAATTCATATGTTAGGATGCTGGGAGATGAATGGGATGCTGCATGGAGATGAATCTTGATCTCCTACATCTCCCATCTTAATACAGCATCCTTACTTAAAGCCATCTCGGACTTAGTCGATTTTTCATAAATTCATATAAATTCATATGTTAGGATGCTGGGAGATGAATGGGATGCTGCATGGAGATGAATCTTGATCTTCTTCATCTCCCATCTTAATACAGCATCCCTACTTAAAGGCATCTCGGACTTAGTCGATTTTTCATAAATTCTAAGAAATTCATATGTTAGGATGCTGGGAGATGAATGAGATGCTGCATGGAGATGAATCTTGATCTCCTACATCTCTCATCTCAATACAGCATTCCTACCTAAAGCCATCTCGGACTTAGTCGATTTTTCATAAATTCATAGAAATTCATATGTTAGGATGCTGCGAGATGAATGGGATGCTGCATGGAGATGCATCTTGATCTCCTACATCTCCCATCTTAATACAGCATCCCTACTTAAAGCCATCTCGGACTAAGTCGATTTTTCATAAATTCATAGAAATTCATATGTTAGGATGCTGCGAGATGAATGGGATGCTGCATGGAGATGAATCTTGATCTACTCCATCTCCCATCTCAATACAGCATCCCTACTTAAAGGCATCTCGGACTTAGTCGATTTTTCATAAATTCATAGAAATTCATATGTTAGGATGCTGCAAGATGAATGGGATGCTGCATGCAGATGAATATTGATCTCCTACATCTCCCGTCTCAATACAGCATCCCTACTTAAAGGCATCTCGGACTTAGTCGATTTTTCATAAATTCATAGAAATTCATATGTTAGGATGCTGGGAGATGAATGGGATGCTGCATGGAGATGAATCTTGATCTTCTTCATCTCCCATCTTAATACAGCATCCCTACTTAGAGGCATCTCGGACTTAGTCGATTTTTCATAAATTCTTAGAAAAACATATGTTAAGATGCTGCGAGATGAATGGGATGCTGCATGGAGATGAATCTTGATCTCCTACATCTCTCATCTCAATACAGCATCCCTACTTAAAGGCATCTCATACTTAGTCGATTTTTCATAAATTCTAAGAAAAACATATGTTAAGATGCTGCGAGATGAATGGGATGCTGCATGGAGATGAATCTTGATCTCCTACATCTCTCATCTCAATACAGCATCCCTACTTAAAGGCATCTCATACTTAGTCGATTTTTCATAAATTCTAAGAAAAACATATGTAAGGATGCTGCGAAATGAATGGGATGCTGCATGGAGATAAATCTTGATCTTCTTCATCTCCCATCCAAATACAGCATCCCTACTTAAAGGCATCTCGGACTTAGTCGATTTTTCATAAATTCTTAGAAAAACATATGTTAAGATGCTGCGAGATGAATGGGATGCTGCATGAAGATGAATCTTGATCTCCTACATCTCCCATCTCAATACAGCATCCCTACTTAAAGGCATCTCGGACTTAGTCGATTTTTCATAAATTCATAGAAATTCATATGTTAGGATGCTGCGAGATGAATGGGATGCTGCATGGAGATAAATCTTGATCTTCTTCATCTCCCATCTCAATACAGCATCCCTACGTAAAGGCATCTCGGACTTAGTCGATTTTTCATAAATTCATAGAAATTCATATGTTAGGATGCTGCGAGATGAATGGGATGCTGGAAGGAGATAAATCTTGATCTTCTCCATCTCTCATCTTAATAAAGCATCCCTACTTAAAGGCATCTCGGACTTAGTCGATTTTTCATAAATTCTAAGAAAAACAGATGTAAGGATGCTGCGAGATGAATGGGATGCTGCATGGAGATGAATCTTGATCTTCTTCATCTCCCATCTTAATACAGCATCCCTACTTAAAGGCATCTCGGACTTAGTCGATTTTTCATAAATTCTAAGAAAAACATATGTTAGGATGCTGCGAGATGAATGGGATGCTGGATGGAGATAAATCTTGATCTTCTCCATCTCTCATCTTAATAAAGCATCCCTACTTAGAGGCATCTCGGACTTAGTCGATTTTTCATAAATTCTAAGAAATTCATATGTTAGGATGCTGGGAGATGAATGGGATGCTGCATGGAGATGAATCTTGATCTTCTTCATCTCCCATCTCAATACAGCATCCCTACTTAGAGGCATCTCGGACTTAGTCGATTTTTCATAAATTCTAAGAAATTCATATGTTAGGATGCTGGGAGATGAATGGGATGCTGCATGGAGATGAATCTTGATCTTCTTCATCTCCCATCTTAATACAGCATCCCTACTTAGAGGCATCTCGGACTTAGTCGATTTTTCATAAATTCTTAGAAAAACATATGTTAAGATGCTGCGAGATGAATGGGATGCTGCATGGAGATGAATCTTGATCTCCTACATCTCTCATCTCAATACAGCATCCCTACTTAAAGGCATCTCATACTTAGTCGATTTTTCATAAATTCTAAGAAAAACATATGTAAGGATGCTGCGAAATGAATGGGATGCTGCATGGAGATAAATCTTGATCTTCTTCATCTCCCATCCAAATACAGCATCCCTACTTAAAGGCATCTCGGACTTAGTCGATTTTTCATAAATTCTTAGAAAAACATATGTTAAGATGCTGCGAGATGAATGGGATGCTGCATGGAGATGAATCTTGATCTCCTACATCTCCCATCTCAATACAGCATCCCTACTTAAAGGCATCTCGGACTTAGTCGATTTTTCATAAATTCATATAAATTCATATGTTAGGATGCTGCGAGATGAATGAGATGCTGCATGGAGATGAATCTTGATCTTCTTCATCTCTCATCTCAATACAGCATCCCTACGTAAAGGCATCTCGGACTTAGTCGATTTTTCATAAATTCATAGAAATTCATATGTTAGGATGCTGCGAGATGAATGGGATGCTGGAAGGAGATAAATATTGATCTTCTCCATCTCTCATCTTAATAAAGCATCCCTACTTAAAGGCATCTCGGACTTAGTCGATTTTTCATAAATTCTAAGAAAAACAGATGTAAGGATGCTGCGAGATGAATGGGATGCTGCATGGAGATGAATCTTGATCTTCTTCATCTCCCATCTTAATACAGCATCCCTACTTAAAGGCATCTCGGACTTAGTCGATTTTTCATAAATTCTAAGAAAAACATATGTTAGGATGCTGCGAGATGAATGGGATGCTGGATGGAGATAAATCTTGATCTTCTCCATCTCTCATCTTAATAAAGCATCCCTACTTAAAGGCATCTCGGACTTAGTCGATTTTTCATAAATTCTAAGAAATTCATATGTTAGGATGCTGCGAGATGAATGTGATGCTGCATGGAGATAAATCTTGATCTTCTTAATCTCCCATCTTAATACAGCATCCCTACTTAAAGGCATCTCGGACTTAGTCGATTTTTCATAAATTCTAAGAAAAGCATATGTTAGGATGCTGCGAGATGAATGAGATGCTGCATGGAGATGAATCTTGATCTTCTTCATCTCCCATCTTAATACAGCATCCCTACTTAAACGCATCTCGGACTTAGTCGATTTTTCATAAATTATAAGAAAATCATATGTTAGTTCATCTCGCATCGCGCGCCGTTGCCTTCTTCGGAGTGTTGTAGGTACGCAAGTGCTTGCAATGCAAAGAGGTTGGTGATGGAGTGACATTGCCTTCACCATGGAGTTGCGGGTACTTAGGTACTTGCAAGGAGATGGTGGTATGGTGGTGTTGCGTGTGTGGTGTTCGATTAGAAAGATATAATTTCTAAGTCCGGATTAGTGCTGTCAGTGGGGCCGCCGCTAACAGGTCCTGCACGGCCACCGTGGGGCTTGACTTGGCGCTATTCCGGACTTGGGGCGATCACGATGTCCCCGTGCGGGACTTAGAAGATGGAAGAACACAAGTACCCTTATCCCATGACTTGTGAGCGATTGGCATACGTTACCACATGAAGAGAAAAATTGGCTAAGTCCCGGATCCATATTATATGAACAGAATAATCGGCTAAGTCCCGGATCCATATTATATGAAGGGAAAAATCGGCTAAGTCCCGGATCCATATTATATGAAGGGAAAAATCGGCTAAGTCCCGGATCCATATTATATGAAGAGAAAAATCGGCTAAGTCCAGGATCCATATATGATAACCTAATAATCGGCTAAGTCCAGGATCCATATTATATGAAGAGAAAAATCGGCTAAGTCCAGGATCCATATATAATAACCTAATAATCGGCTAAGTCCAGGATCCATATTATATGAAGAGAAAAATCGGCTAAGTCCAGGATCCATATATAATAACCTAAAAATCGGCTAAGTCCAGGATCCATATAATATGATGAGAAAAATCGGCTAAGTCCCAGATTGGGTCTGTCAGACATACACTTTCAAGTTACCACACAAGCAAGCAAGATGGCCTAGTGATGGATCCATATGATATGAAGAGAAAAATCGGCTAAGTCCCAGATTGGGTCTGTCAGAAATACACTTCCAAGTTACCACACAAGCAAGCAAGATGGCCTAGTGATGGATCCATATGATATGAAGAGAAAAATCGGCTAAGTCCAGGATCCATATAATATGAAGAGAAAAATCGGCTAAGTCCCAGATTGGGTCTGTCAGAAATACACTTCCAAGTTACCACACAAGCAAGCAAGATGGCCTAGTGATGGATCCATATGATATGAAGAGAAAAATCGGCTAAGTCCCAGATTGGGTCTGTCAGACATACACTATCAAGTTACCACACAAGCAAGCAAGATGGCCTAGTGATGGATCCATATGATATGAAGAGAAAAATCGGCTAAGTCCCAGATTGGGTCTGTCAGAAATACACTTCCAAGTTACCACATGAGCAAGCAAGATGGCCTAGTGATGGATCCATATAATATGCAGAGAAAAATCGGCTAAGTCCCAGATTGGGTCTGTCAGAAATACACTTCCAAGTTACCACATGAGCAAGCAAGTTACCACATGAAGAGAAAGCCGGCAAAGTCTGGGAATGTTACCACATGAACTGGAAAATGGGCAAAAACCTACCTTCACAGGGAACGTGAATAAGTAAGGCTGTAGACATCGGATCGACAAGCCAAAGACTGATATGGAAAGGAAATGAGTAGTACTAGCTTTCCTGAGAGTTGCAGAGCTTAGACTGCATATGAACGAAAGTTATTAAGCGTCAAAGTCAGAGAAGTTACCCAAAGGAACACAAGTTCCAACTTAGAGCATGTATACCGCCTAGACGGTAAGAGGTACGGCCAGGCTGAGGAATAAGGAAATGTTGGCCAACATGTTCCCTAACTATCCCCCGAAGACCGCAAAGCAATCCAACATCAACCAAGAAAGTTATAGCCCGATCAAGGAAACACCTACTTTGCACCGATATTGCACCAAATACATGTACCAAGCACCTTCGGTTGCATACCTGCAGGGGTTTACCATAGTAGGCCATGGAAGACCGATATACCGAACATAATCACTTTCTATCTCCTCGGGTGTTTGAGATAGCGCTTTGCGGTACAAAAACGAAAGTTAGACTTTATCTTGGTGCATCTTTTTGCCCAAGATCACAAGACCCTATCTACCAAGGCAAGAAAGTTGTGTGGGGACAAAATGTCCAAAAGTGCCCAAAGTGGCACACTTGAACCATATATTCGAGAAAAACACAAGTGTGGGCCCGAGCTAGCAAGTTGAAATGTTCTGACCGTCAGTAGCCCTAGTTGAGGTGCACTTATCATTATATGAGGCCAACGTGCCAGCTAGTCTCTAAAGGGGCGATATGGGTGTTCCAAGGTTTGTACCCAATTGAGGAAAAAACAGGGTAAGGTACGGTGTACCGCGAATAACTCGGGCTATAGATGTCCGATCGATGAGTTTGGCATATGTATGGAAAGGTCTCGACGAGACCTAACTACCCTGAAAGTATGAAGGCAAAGACTTGAATGACCGGGAAGTTATTAAGTGCACAAGTGGTAAAGTTGCACCAAAGTCCATGTTACCCGAAGTGGTACATGAACACCCAATATTCGACCAAAACACAAGTTTAGAGACGAGCTAGCGAGCTACATTGTTCAGACCGTCAGTAGCCCGCATCAAGACACGCATTTCATTATATTGAGCCTAGCCGCTAGCTCGACTCGAAGTCGGTCATATGGTTGGTTGATGGTTTGGACCGACCACGTGGTGTACCAAGGTGATGTACCTTTCATGAATTAAAACTCTGGCTGTATGGCACTGAGCGACAAGCTAAGGTGTGATTTGGAATAGTCTTGAGTGGGACTATTTAGGAAAAATGCGAACAAAAAATCACAAAGTCCTTGGGCGAAGCTATTAGTTCTGGCACCGATTCATTCACCTTTAGAGACTAGCTCGCAGCATCCTAACATATGAATTTATATGAATTTATGAAAAATCGACTAAGTATGAGATGCCTTTAAGTAGGGATGCTGTATTGAGATGAGAGATGTAGGAGATCAAGATTCATCTCCATGCAGCATCCCATTCATCTCGCAGCATCTTAACATATGTTTTTCTAAGAATTTATGAAAAATCGACTAAGTCCGAGATGGCTTTAAGTAGGGATGCTGTATTGAGATGGGAGATGTAGGAGATCAAGATTCATCTCCATGCAGCATCCCATTCAACTCCCAGCATCCTAACATATGAATTTCTTAGAATTTATGAAAAATCGACTAAGTCCGAGATGCCTCTAAGTAGGGATGCTTTATTAAGATGAGAGATGGAGAAGATCAAGATTTATCTCCATCCAGCATCCCATTCATCTCGCAGCATCCTAACATATGTTTTTCTTAGAATTTATGAAAAATCGACTAAGTCCGAGATGCCTTTAAGTAGGGATGCTGTATTAAGATGGGAGATGAAGAAGATCAAGATTCATCTCCATGCAGCATCCCATTCATCTCGCAGCATCCTTACATCTGTTTTTCTTAGAATTTATGAAAAATCGACTAAGTCCGAGATGCCTTTAAGTAGGGATGCTTTATTAAGATGAGAGATGGAGAAGATCAATATTTATCTCCTTCCAGCATCCCATTCATCTCGCAGCATCCTAACATATGAATTTCTATGAATTTATGAAAAATCGACTAAGTCCGAGATGCCTTTACGTAGGGATGCTGTATTGAGATGAGAGATGAAGAAGATCAAGATTCATCTCCATGCAGCATCTCATTCATCTCGCAGCATCCTAACATATGAATTTATATGAATTTATGAAAAATCGACTAAGTCCGAGATGCCTTTAAGTAGGGATGCTGTATTGAGATGGGAGATGTAGGAGATCAAGATTCATCTCCATGCAGCATCCCATTCATCTCGCAGCATCTTAACATATGTTTTTCTAAGAATTTATGAAAAATCGACTAAGTCCGAGATGCCTTTAAGTAGGGATGCTGTATTTGGATGGGAGATGAAGAAGATCAAGATTTATCTCCATGCAGCATCCCATTCATTTCGCAGCATCCTTACATATGTTTTTCTTAGAATTTATGAAAAATCGACTAAGTATGAGATGCCTTTAAGTAGGGATGCTGTATTGAGATGAGAGATGTAGGAGATCAAGATTCATCTCCATGCAGCATCCCATTCATCTCGCAGCATCTTAACATATGTTTTTCTAAGAATTTATGAAAAATCGACTAAGTCCGAGATGCCTCTAAGTAGGGATGCTGTATTAAGATGGGAGATGAAGAAGATCAAGATTCATCTCCATGCAGCATCCCATTCATCTCCCAGCATCCTAACATATGAATTTCTTAGAATTTATGAAAAATCGACTAAGTCCGAGATGCCTCTAAGTAGGGATGCTGTATTGAGATGGGAGATGAAGAAGATCAAGATTCATCTCCATGCAGCATCCCATTCATCTCCCAGCATCCTAACATATGAATTTCTTAGAATTTATGAAAAATCGACTAAGTCCGAGATGCCTCTAAGTAGGGATGCTTTATTAAGATGAGAGATGGAGAAGATCAAGATTTATCTCCATCCAGCATCCCATTCATCTCGCAGCATCCTAACATATGTTTTTCTTAGAATTTATGAAAAATCGACTAAGTCCGAGATGCCTTTAAGTAGGGATGCTGTATTAAGATGGGAGATGAAGAAGATCAAGATTCATCTCCATGCAGCATCCCATTCATCTCGCAGCATCCTTACATCTGTTTTTCTTAGAATTTATGAAAAATCGACTAAGTCCGAGATGCCTTTAAGTAGGGATGCTTTATTAAGATGAGAGATGGAGAAGATCAAGATTTATCTCCTTCCAGCATCCCATTCATCTCGCAGCATCCTAACATATGAATTTCTATGAATTTATGAAAAATCGACTAAGTCCGAGATGCCTTTACGTAGGGATGCTGGATTGAGATGGGAGATGAAGAAGATCAAGATTTATCTCCATGCAGCATCCCATTCATCTCGCAGCATCCTAACATATGAATTTCTATGAATTTATGAAAAATCGACTAAGTCCGAGATGCCTTTAAGTAGGGATGCTGTATTGAGATGGGAGATGTAGGAGATCAAGATTCATCTTCATGCAGCATCCCATTCATCTCGCAGCATCTTAACATATGTTTTTCTAAGAATTTATGAAAAATCGACTAAGTCCGAGATGCCTTTAAGTAGGGATGCTGTATTTGGATGGGAGATGAAGAAGATCAAGATTTATCTCCATGCAGCATCCCATTCATTTCGCAGCATCCTTACATATGTTTTTCTTAGAATTTATGAAAAATCGACTAAGTATGAGATGCCTTTAAGTAGGGATGCTGTATTAAGATGGGAGATGAAGAAGATCAAGATTTATCTCCATGCAGCATCCCATTCATCTCGCAGCATCCTAACATATGTTTTTCTTAGAATTTATGAAAAATCGACTAAGTCCGAGATGCCTTTAAGTAGGGATGCTGTATTAAGATGGGAGATGAAGAAGATCAAGATTCATCTCCATGCAGCATCCCATTCATCTCGCAGCATCCTTACATCTGTTTTTCTTAGAATTTATGAAAAATCGACTAAGTCCGAGATGCCTTTAAGTAGGGATGCTTTATTAAGATGAGAGATGGAGAAGATCAAGATTTATCTCCATCCAGCATCCCATTCATCTCGCAGCATCCTAACATATGAATTTCTATGAATTTATGAAAAATCGACTAAGTCCGAGATGCCTTTACGTAGGGATGCTGTATTGAGATGAGAGATGAAGAAGATCAAGATTCATCTCCATGCAGCATCTCATTCATCTCGCAGCATCCCAACATATGAATTTATATGAATTTATGAAAAATCGACTAAGTCCGAGATGCCTTTAAGTAGGGATGCTGTATTAAGATGGGAGATGAAGAAGATCAAGATTCATCTCCATGCCGCATCCCATTCATCTCGCAGCATCCTCACATATGAATTTCTATGAATTTATGAAAAATCGACTAAGTCCGAGATGCCTTTAAGTAGGGATGCTGTATTAAGATGGGAGATGAAGAAGATCAAGATTCATCTCCATGCAGCATCCCATTCATCTCGCAGCATCCTTACATCTGTTTTTCTTAGAATTTATGAAAAATCGACTAAGTCCGAGATGCCTTTAAGTAGGGATGCTTTATTAAGATGAGAGATGGAGAAGATCAATATTTATCTCCTTCCAGCATCCCATTCATCTCGCAGCATCCTAACATATGAATTTCTATGAATTTATGAAAATCGACTAAGTCCGAGATGCCTTTACGTAGGGATGCTGTATTGAGATGAGAGATGAAGAAGATCAAGATTCATCTCCATGCTGCATCTCATTCATCTCGCAGCATCCTAACATATGAATTTATATGAATTTATGAAAAATCGACTAAGTCCGAGATGCCTTTAAGTAGGGATGCTGTATTGAGATGGGAGATGTAGGAGATCAAGATTCATCTCCATGCAGCATCCCATTCATCTCGCAGCATCTTAACATATGTTTTTCTAAGAATTTATGAAAAATCGACTAAGTCCGAGATGCCTTTAAGTAGGGATGCTGTATTTGGATGGGAGATGAAGAAGATCAAGATTTATCTCCATGCAGCATCCCATTCATTTCGCAGCATCCTTACATATGTTTTTCTTAGAATTTATGAAAAATCGACTAAGTATGAGATGCCTTTAAGTAGGGATGCTGTATTGAGATGAGAGATGTAGGAGATCAAGATTCATCTCCATGCAGCATCCCATTCATCTCGCAGCATCTTAACATATGTTTTTCTAAGAATTTATGAAAAATCGACTAAGTCCGAGATGCCTCTAAGTAGGGATGCTGTATTAAGATGGGAGATGAAGAAGATCAAGATTCATCTCCATGCAGCATCCCATTCATCTCCCAGCATCCTAACATATGAATTTCTTAGAATTTATGAAAAATCGACTAAGTCCGAGATGCCTCTAAGTAGGGATGCTGTATTGAGATGGGAGATGAAGAAGATCAAGATTCATCTCCATGCAGCATCCCATTCATCTCCCAGCATCCTAACATATGAATTTCTTAGAATTTATGAAAAATCGACTAAGTCCGAGATGCCTCTAAGTAGGGATGCTTTATTAAGATGAGAGATGGAGAAGATCAAGATTTATCTCCATCCAGCATCCCATTCATCTCGCAGCATCCTAACATATGTTTTTCTTAGAATTTATGAAAAATCGACTAAGTCCGAGATGCCTTTAAGTAGGGATGCTGTATTAAGATGGGAGATGAAGAAGATCAAGATTCATCTCCATGCAGCATCCCATTCATCTCGCAGCATCCTTACATCTGTTTTTCTTAGAATTTATGAAAAATCGACTAAGTCCGAGATGCCTTTAAGTAGGGATGCTTTATTAAGATGAGAGATGGAGAAGATCAAGATTTATCTCCTTCCAGCATCCCATTCATCTCGCAGCATCCTAACATATGAATTTCTATGAATTTATGAAAAATCGACTAAGTCCGAGATGCCTTTACGTAGGGATGCTGTATTGAGATGGGAGATGAAGAAGATCAAGATTTATCTCCATGCAGCATCCCATTCATCTCGCAGCATCCTAACATATGAATTTCTATGAATTTATGAAAAATCGACTAAGTCCGAGATGCCTTTAAGTAGGGATGCTGTATTGAGATGGGAGATGTAGGAGATCAAGATTCATCTTCATGCAGCATCCCATTCATCTCGCAGCATCTTAACATATGTTTTTCTAAGAATTTATGAAAAATCGACTAAGTCCGAGATGCCTTTAAGTAGGGATGCTGTATTTGGATGGGAGATGAAGAAGATCAAGATTTATCTCCATGCAGCATCCCATTCATTTCGCAGCATCCTTACATATGTTTTTCTTAGAATTTATGAAAAATCGACTAAGTATGAGATGCCTTTAAGTAGGGATGCTGTATTAAGATGGGAGATGAAAAAGATCAAGATTCATCTCCATGCAGCATCCCATTCATCTCGCAGCATCCTAACATATGTTTTTCTTAGAATTTATGAAAAATCGACTAAGTCCGAGATGCCTTTAAGTAGGGATGCTGTATTAAGATGGGAGATGAAGAAGATCAAGATTCATCTCCATGCAGCATCCCATTCATCTCGCAGCATCCTTACATCTGTTTTTCTTAGAATTTATGAAAAATCGACTAAGTCCGAGATGCCTTTAAGTAGGGATGCTTTATTAAGATGAGAGATGGAGAAGATCAAGATTTATCTCCATCCAGCATCCCATTCATCTCGCAGCATCCTAACATATGAATTTCTATGAATTTATGAAAAATCGACTAAGTCCGAGATGCCTTTACGTAGGGATGCTGTATTGAGATGAGAGATGAAGAAGATCAAGATTCATCTCCATGCAGCATCTCATTCATCTCGCAGCATCCTAACATATGAATTTATATGAATTTATGAAAAATCGACTAAGTCCGAGATGCCTTTAAGTAGGGATGCTGTATTAAGATGGGAGATGAAGAAGATCAAGATTCATCTCCATGCCGCATCCCATTCATCTCGCAGCATCCTCACATATGAATTTCTATGAATTTATGAAAAATCGACTAAGTCCGAGATGCCTTTAAGTAGGGATGCTGTATTAAGATGGGAGATGAAGAAGATCAAGATTCATCTCCATGCAGCATCCCATTCATCTCGCAGCATCCTTACATCTGTTTTTCTTAGAATTTATGAAAAATCGACTAAGTCCGAGATGCCTTTAAGTAGGGATGCTTTATTAAGATGAGAGATGGAGAAGATCAATATTTATCTCCTTCCAGCATCCCATTCATCTCGCAGCATCCTAACATATGAATTTCTATGAATTTATGAAAAATCGACTAAGTCCGAGATGCCTTTACGTAGGGATGCTGTATTGAGATGAGAGATGAAGAAGATCAAGATTCATCTCCATGCAGCATCTCATTCATCTCGCAGCATCCTAACATATGAATTTATATGAATTTATGAAAAATCGACTAAGTCCGAGATGCCTTTAAGTAGGGATGCTGTATTGAGATGGGAGATGTAGGAGATCAAGATTCATCTCCATGCAGCATCCCATTCATCTCGCAGCATCTTAACATATGTTTTTCTAAGAATTTATGAAAAATCGACTAAGTCCGAGATGCCTTTAAGTAGGGATGCTGTATTTGGATGGGAGATGAAGAAGATCAAGATTTATCTCCATGCAGCATCCCATTCATTTCGCAGCATCCTTACATATGTTTTTCTTAGAATTTATGAAAAATCGACTAAGTCCGAGATGCCTCTAAGTAGGGATGCTGTATTGAGATGGGAGATGAAGAAGATCAAGATTCATCTCCATGCAGCATCCCATTCATCTCCCAGCATCCTAACATATGAATTTCTTAGAATTTATGAAAAATCGACTAAGTCCGAGATGCCTCTAAGTAGGGATGCTTTATTAAGATGAGAGATGGAGAAGATCAAGATTTATCTCCATCCAGCATCCCATTCATCTCGCAGCATCCTAACATATGTTTTTCTTAGAATTTATGAAAAATCGACTAAGTCCGAGATGCCTTTAAGTAGGGATGCTGTATTGAGATGGGAGATGTAGGAGATCAAGATTCATCTCCATGCAGCATCCCATTCATCTCGCAGCATCTTAACATATGTTTTTCTAAGAATTTATGAAAAATCGACTAAGTCCGAGATGCCTCTAAGTAGGGATGCTGTATTAAGATGGGAGATGAAGAAGATCAAGATTCATCTCCATGCAGCATCCCATTCATCTCCCAGCATCCTAACATATGAATTTCTTAGAATTTATGAAAAATCGACTAAGTCCGAGATGCCTTTAAGTAGGGATGCTGTATTGAGATGGGAGATGAAGAAGATCAAGATTCATCTCCATGCAGCATCCCATTCATCTCCCAGCATCCTAACATATGAATTTCTTAGAATTTATGAAAAATCGACTAAGTCCGAGATGCCTCTAAGTAGGGATGCTTTATTAAGATGAGAGATGGAGAAGATCAAGATTTATCTCCATCCAGCATCCCATTCATCTCGCAGCATCCTAACATATGTTTTTCTTAGAATTTATGAAAAATCGACTAAGTCCGAGATGCCTTTAAGTAGGGATGCTGTATTAAGATGGGAGATGAAGAAGATCAAGATTCATCTCCATGCAGCATCCCATTCATCTCGCAGCATCCTTACATCTGTTTTTCTTAGAATTTATGAAAAATCGACTAAGTCCGAGATGCCTTTAAGTAGGGATGCTTTATTAAGATGAGAGATGGAGAAGATCAAGATTTATCTCCTTCCAGCATCCCATTCATCTCGCAGCATCCTAACATATGAATTTCTATGAATTTATGAAAAATCGACTAAGTCCGAGATGCCTTTACGTAGGGATGCTGTATTGAGATGGGAGATGAAGAAGATCAAGATTTATCTCCATGCAGCATCCCATTCATCTCGCAGCATCCTAACATATGAATTTCTATGAATTTATGAAAAATCGACTAAGTCCGAGATGCCTTTAAGTAGGGATGCTGTATTGAGATGGGAGATGTAGGAGATCAAGATTCATCTTCATGCAGCATCCCATTCATCTCGCAGCATCTTAACATATGTTTTTCTAAGAATTTATGAAAAATCGACTAAGTCCGAGATGCCTTTAAGTAGGGATGCTGTATTTGGATGGGAGATGAAGAAGATCAAGATTTATCTCCATGCAGCATCCCATTCATTTCGCAGCATCCTTACATATGTTTTTCTTAGAATTTATGAAAAATCGACTAAGTATGAGATGCCTTTAAGTAGGGATGCTGTATTGAGATGAGAGATGTAGGAGATCAAGATTCATCTCCATGCAGCATCCCATTCATCTCGCAGCATCTTAACATATGTTTTTCTTAGAATTTATGAAAAATCGACTAAGTATGAGATGCCTTTAAGTAGGGATGCTGTATTGAGATGAGAGATGTAGGAGATCAAGATTCATCTCCATGCAGCATCCCATTCATCTCGCAGCATCTTAACATATGTTTTTCTAAGAATTTATGAAAAATCGACTAAGTCCGAGATGCCTCTAAGTAGGGATGCTGTATTAAGATGGGAGATGAAGAAGATCAAGATTCATCTCCATGCAGCATCCCATTCATCTCCCAGCATCCTAACATATGAATTTCTATGAATTTATGAAAAATCGACTAAGTCCGAGATGCCTTTAAGTAGGGATGCTGTATTGAGACGGGAGATGTAGGAGATCAATATTCATCTGCATGCAGCATCCCATTCATCTTGCAGCATCCTAACATATGAATTTCTATGAATTTATGAAAAATCGACTAAGTCCGAGATGCCTTCAAGTAGGGATGCTGTATTAAGATGGGAGATGAAGAAGATCAAGATTCATCTCCATGCAGCATCCCATTCATCTCCCAGCATCCTAACATATGAATTTCTATGAATTTATGAAAAATCGACTAAGTCCGAGATGCCTTTAAGTAGGGATGCTGTATTGAGATGGGAGATGGAGTAGATCAAGATTCATCTCCATGCAGCATCCCATTCATCTCGCAGCATCCTAACATATGAATTTCTATGAATTTATGAAAAATCGACTTAGTCCGAGATGGCTTTAAGTAGGGATGCTGTATTAAGATGGGAGATGTAGGAGATCAAGATGCATCTCCATGCAGCATCCCATTCATCTCGCAGCATCCTAACATATGAATTTCTATGAATTTATGAAAAATCGACTAAGTCCGAGATGGCTTTAGGTAGGAATGCTGTATTGAGATGAGAGATGTAGGAGATCAAGATTCATCTCCATGCAGCATCTCATTCATCTCCCAGCATCCTAACATATGAATTTCTTAGAATTTATGAAAAATCGACTAAGTCCGAGATGCCTTTAAGTAGGGATGCTGTATTAAGATGGGAGATGAAGAAGATCAAGATTCATCTCCATGCAGCATCCCATTCATCTCCCAGCATCCTAACATATGAATTTATATGAATTTATGAAAAATCGACTAAGTCCGAGATGGCTTTAAGTAGGGATGCTGTATTAAGATGGGAGATGTAGGAGATCAAGATTCATCTCCATGCAGCATCCCATTCATCTCCCAGCATCCTAACATATGAATTTCTATGAATTTATGAAAAATCGACTAAGTCCGAGATGCCTTTAAGTAGGGATGCTGTATTGAGATGGGAGATGGAGTAGATCAAGATTCATCTCCATGCAGCATCCCATTCATCTCGCAGCATCCTAACATATGAATTTCTATGAATTTATGAAAAATCGACTAAGTCCGAGATACCTTTAAGTAGGGATGCTGTTTTGAGATGGGAGATGTAGGAGATCAAGATTCATCTCCATGCAGCATCCCATTCATCTCGCAGCATCCTAACATATGATTTTCTTATAATTTATGAAAAATCGACTAAGTCCGAGATGCGTTTAAGTAGGGATGCTGTATTAAGATGGGAGATGAAGAAGATCAAGATTCATCTCCATGCAGCATCTCATTCATCTCGCAGCATCCTAACATATGCTTTTCTTAGAATTTATGAAAAATCGACTAAGTCCGAGATGCCTTTAAGTAGGGATGCTGTATTAAGATGGGAGATTAAGAAGATCAAGATTTATCTCCATGCAGCATCACATTCATCTCGCAGCATCCTAACATATGAATTTCTTAGAATTTATGAAAAATCGACTAAGTCCGAGATGCCTTTAAGTAGGGATGCTTTATTAAGATGAGAGATGGAGAAGATCAAGATTTATCTCCATCCAGCATCCCATTCATCTCGCAGCATCCTAACATATGAATTTCTTAGAATTTATGAAAAATCGACTAAGTCCGAGATGCCTTTAAGTAGGGATGCTGTATTAAGATGGGAGATGAAAAAGATCAAGATTCATCTCCATGCAGCATCCCATTCATCTCGCAGCATCCTAACATATGTTTTTCTTAGAATTTATGAAAAATCGACTAAGTCCGAGATGCCTTTAAGTAGGGATGCTGTATTAAGATGGGAGATGAAGAAGATCAAGATTCATCTCCATGCAGCATCCCATTCATCTCGCAGCATCCTTACATCTGTTTTTCTTAGAATTTATGAAAAATCGACTAAGTCCGAGATGCCTTTAAGTAGGGATGCTTTATTAAGATGAGAGATGGAGAAGATCAAGATTTATCTCCATCCAGCATCCCATTCATCTCGCAGCATCCTAACATATGAATTTCTATGAATTTATGAAAAATCGACTAAGTCCGAGATGCCTTTACGTAGGGATGCTGTATTGAGATGAGAGATGAAGAAGATCAAGATTCATCTCCATGCAGCATCTCATTCATCTCGCAGCATCCTAACATATGAATTTATATGAATTTATGAAAAATCGACTAAGTCCGAGATGCCTTTAAGTAGGGATGCTGTATTGAGATGGGAGATGAAGAAGATCAAGATTTATCTCCATGCAGCATCCCATTCATCTCGCAGCATCCTAACATATGAATTTCTATGAATTTATGAAAAATCGACTAAGTCCGAGATGCCTTTAAGTAGGGATGCTGTATTGAGATGGGAGATGTAGGAGATCAAGATTCATCTCCATGCAGCATCCCATTCATCTCGCAGCATCTTAACATATGTTTTTCTAAGAATTTATGAAAAATCGACTAAGTCCGAGATGCCTTTAAGTAGGGATGCTGTATTTGGATGGGAGATGAAGAAGATCAAGATTTATCTCCATGCAGCATCCCATTCATTTCGCAGCATCCTTACATATGTTTTTCTTAGAATTTATGAAAAATCGACTAAGTATGAGATGCCTTTAAGTAGGGATGCTGTATTGAGATGAGAGATGTAGGAGATCAAGATTCATCTCCATGCAGCATCCCATTCATCTCGCAGCATCTTAACATATGTTTTTCTAAGAATTTATGAAAAATCGACTAAGTCCGAGATGCCTCTAAGTAGGGATGCTGTATTAAGATGGGAGATGAAGAAGATCAAGATTCATCTCCATGCAGCATCCCATTCATCTCCCAGCATCCTAACATATGAATATCTTAGAATTTATGAAAAATCGACTAAGTCCGAGATGCCTTTAAGTAGGGATGCTGTATTAAGATGGGAGATGAAGAAGATCAAGATTCATCTCCATGCAGCATCCCATTCATCTCGCAGCATCCTAACATAAGTTTTTCTTAGAATTTATGAAAAATCGACTAAGTCCGAGATGCATTTAAGTAGGGATGCTGTATTAAGATGGGAGATGAAGAAGATCAAGATTCATCTCCATGCAGCATCCCATTCATCTCGCAGCATCCTAACATATGTTTTTCTTAGAATTTATGAAAAATCGACTAAGTCCGAGATGGCTTTAAGTAGGGATGCTGTATTGAGATGAGAGATGTAGGAGATCAAGATTAATCTCCATGCAGCATCCCATTCAACTCGCAGCATCCTAACATATGAATTTCTATGAATTTATGAAAAATCGACTAAGTCCGAGATGCCTTTAAGTAGGGATGCTGTATTGAGATGGGAGATGTAGGAGATCAAGATTCATCTCCATGCAGCATCCCATTCATCTCCCAGCATCCTAACATATGAATTTCTTAGAATTTATGAAAAATCGACTAAGTCCGAGATGCCTTTAAGTAGGGATGCTGTATTAAGATGGGAGATGTAGGAGATCAAGATTCATCTCCATGCAGCATCCCATTCATCTCCCAGCATCCTAACATATGAATTTTTATGAATTTATGAAAAATCGACTAAGTCCGAGATGCCTTTAAGTAGGGATGCTGTATTGAGATGAGAGATGTAGGAGATCAAGATTCATCTCCATGCAGCATCCCATTCATCTCGCAGCATCCTAACATATGAATTTCTATGAATTTATGAAAAATCGACTAAGTCCGAGATGGCTTTAAGTAGGGATGCTGTATTGAGATGAGAGATGTAGGAGATCAAGATTCATCTCCATGCAGCATCCCATTCATCTCGCAGCATCCTAACATATGAATTTCTATGAATTTATGAAAAATCGACTAAGTCCGAGATGCCTTTAAGTAGGGATGCTGTATTGAGACGGGAGATGTAGGAGATCAATATTCATCTGCATGCAGCATCCCATTCATCTCGCAGCATCCTAACATATGAATTTCTATGAATTTATGAAAAATCGACTAAGTCCGAGATGGCTTTAAGTAGGGATGCTGCATGGAGATGAGAGATGTAGGAGATCAAGATTCATCTCCATGCAGCATCCCATTCATCTCGCAGCATCCTAACATATGAATTTCTTAGAATTTATGAAAAATCGACTAAGTCCGAGATGGCTTTAAGTAGGGATGCTGTATTAAGATGGGAGATGTAGGAGATCAAGATTCATCTCCATGCAGCATCCCATTCATCTCCCAGCATCCTAACATATGAATTTCTTAGAATTTATGAAAAATCGACTAAGTCCGAGATGCCTTTAAGTAGGGATGCTGTATTAAGATGGGAGATGAAGAAGATCAAGATTCATCTCCATGCAGCATCCCATTCATCTCGCAGCATCCTAACATATGTTTTTCTTAGAATTTATGAAAAATCGACTAAGTCCGAGATGCATTTAAGTAGGGATGCTGTATTAAGATGGGAGATGAAGAAGATCAAGATTCATCTCCATGCAGCATCCCATTCATCTCCCAGCATCCTAACATATGAATTTCTTAGAATTTATGAAAAATCGACTAAGTCCGAGATGGCTTTAAGTAGGGATGCTGTATTAAGATGGGAGATGAAGAAGATCAAGATTCATCTCCATGCAGCATCCCATTCATCTCCCAGCATCCTAACATATGAATTTCTTAGAATTTATGAAAAATCGACTAAGTCCGAGATGCCTTTAAGTAGGGATGCTGTATTAAGATGGGAGATGAAGAAGATCAAGATTCATCTCCATGCAGCATCCCATTCATCTCGCAGTATCCTAACATATGTTTTTCTTAGAATTTATGAAAAATCGACTAAGTCCGAGATGCCTTTAAGTAGGGATGCTGTATTAAGATGGGAGATGAAGAAGATCAAGATTCATCTCCATGCAGCATCTTATTAATTTCGCAGCATCCTAACATATGTTTTTCTAAGAATTTATGAAAAATCGACTAAGTCCGAGATGCCTTTAAGTAGGGATGCTGTATTAAGATGGGAGATGTAGGAGATCAAGATTCATCTCCGTGCAGCATCTTACTCATCTCGCAGCATCCTAACATATCAATTTCTTGGAATTTATGAAAAATCGACTAAGTCCGAGATGCCTTTAAGTAGGGATGCTGTATTGAGATGGGAGATGTAGGAGATCAAGATTCATCTCCAGGCAGCATCCCATTTATCTCGCAGCATCCTAACATATGAATTTCTTAGAATTTATGAAAAATCGACTAAGTCCGAGATGCCTTCAAGTAGGGATGCTGTATTGAGATGGGAGATGAAGAAGATCAAGATTCATCTCCATGCAGCATCTTATTAATTTCGCAGCATCCTAACATATGTTTTTCTAAGAATTTATGAAAAATCGACTAAGTCCGAGATGCCTTTAAGTAGGGATGCTGTATTAAGATGGGAGATGAAGAAGATCAAGATTCATCTCCATGCCGCATCCCATTCATCTCGCAGCATCCTCACATATGAATTTCTATGAATTTATGAAAAATCGACTAAGTCCGAGATGCCTTTAAGTAGGGATGCTGTATTAAGATGGGAGATGAAGAAGATCAAGATTCATCTCGATACAGCATCCCATTCATCTCGCAGCATCCTAACATATGTTTTTCTCAGAATTTATGAAAAATCGACTAAGTCCGAGATGCCTTTAAGTAGGGATGCTGTATTAAGATGGGAGATGAAGAAGATCAAGATTCATCTCCTTGCAGCATCCCATTCATCTCCCAGCATCCTAACATATGTTTTTCTTAGAATTTATGAAAAATCGACTAAGTCCGAGATGCCTTTAAGTAGGGATGCTGTATTAAGATGGGAGATGAAGAAGATCAAGATTCATCTCCATGCAGCATCCCATGCATCTCCCAGCATCCTAATATATGTTTTTCTTAGAATTTCTGAAAAATCGACTAAGTCCGAGATGGCTTTAAGTAAGGATGCTGTATTAAGATGGGAGATGTAGGAGATCAAGATTCATCTCCATGCAGCATCCCATTCATCTCGCAGCATCCTAACATATCAATTTCTTAGAATTTATGAAAAATCGACTAAGTCCGAGATTCCTTTAAGTAGGGATGCTGTTTTGAGATGGGAGATGTAGGAGATCAAGATTCATCTCCGTGCAGCATCCCATTCATCTCGCAGCATCCTAACATATCAATTTCTTAGAATTTATGAAAAATCGACTAAGTCCGAGATTCCTTTAAGTAGGGATGCTGTTTTGAGATGGGAGATGTAGGAGATCAAGATTCATCTCCGTGCAGCATCCCATTCATCTCGCAGCATCCTAACATATCAATTTCTTGGAATTAATGAAAAATCGACTAAGTCCGAGATGCCTTTAAGTAGGGATGCTGTATTAAGATGGGAGATGAAGAAGATCAAGATTCATCTCCATGCAGCATCCCATTCATCTCGCAGCATCCTTACATCTGTTTTTCTTAGAATTTATGAAAAATCGACTAAGTCCGAGATGCCTTTAAGTAGGGATGCTTTATTAAGATGAGAGATGGAGAAGATCAATATTTATCTCCTTCCAGCATCCCATTCATCTCGCAGCATCCTAACATATGAATTTATATGAATTTATGAAAAATCGACTAAGTCCAAGATGGCTTTAAGTAGGGATGCTGTATTGAGATGAGAGATGTAGGAGATCAAGATTCATCTCCATGCAGCATCCCATTCATCTCCCAGCATCCTAACATATAAATTTCTTAGATTTTATGAAAAATCGACTAAGTCCGAGATGCCTTTAAGTAGGGATGCTGTATTGAGATGAGAGATGTAGGAGATCAAGATTCATCTCCATGCAGCATCCCATTCATCTCCCAGCATCCTAACATATGAATTTCTATGAATTTATGAAAAATCGACTTAGTCCGAGATGCCTTTAAGTAGGGATGCTGTATTGAGATGGGAGATGTAGGAGATCAAGATTCATCTCCATGCAGCATCCCATTTATCTCCCAGCATCCTAACATATGAATTTCTTAGAATTTATGAAAAATCGACTAAGTCCGAGAAGCCTTTAAGTAGGGATGCTGTATTAGGATGGGAGATGTAGGAGATCCAGATTCATCTCCATGCAGCATCCCATTCATCTCCCAGCATCCTAACATATGAATTTCTTAGAATTTATGAAAAATCGACTAAGTCCGAGATGCCTTTAAGTAGGGATGCTGTATTAAGATGGGAGATGTAGGAGATCAAGATGCATCTCCATGCAGCATCCCATTCATCTCCCAGCATCCTAACATATGAATTTCTTAGAATTTATGAAAAATCGAATAAGTCCGAGATGCCTTTAAGTAGGGATGTTGTATTAAGATGGGAGATGAAGAAGACCAAGATTCATCTCCATGCAGCATCCCATTCATCTCGCAGCATCCTAACATATGAATTTCTATGAATTTATGAAAAATCGACTAAGTCCGAGATGCCTTTAAGTAGGGATGCTGTATTGAGATGAGAGATGTAGGAGATCAAGATTCATCTCCATGCAGCATCCCATTCATCTCGCAGCATCCTAACATATGAATTTCTATGAATTTATGAAAAATCGACTAAGTCCGAGATGGCTTTAAGTAGGGATGCTGTATTGAGATGAGAGATGTAGGAGATCAAGATTCATCTCCATGCAGCATCTCATTCATCTCCCAGCATCCTAACATATGAATTTCTTAGAATTTATGAAAAATCGACTAAGTCCGAGATGCCTTTAAGTAGGGATGCTGTATTAAGATGGGAGATGAAGAAGATCAAGATTCATCTCCATGCAGCATCCCATTCATCTTGCAGCATCCTAACATATGAATTTCTATGAATTTATGAAAAATCGACTAAGTCCGAGATGGCTTTAAGTAGGGATGCTGTATTAAGATGGGAGATGTAGGAGATCAAAATGCATCTCCATGCAGCATCCCATTTATCTTCCAGCATCCTAACATATGAATTTCTTAGAATTTTTGAAAAATCGACTAAGTCCGAGATGCCTTTAAGTAGGGATGCTGTATTGAGATGGGAGATGTAGGAGATTAAGATTCATCTCCATGCAGCATCCCATTCATCTTTCAGCATCCTAACATATGAATTTCTTAGAATTTATGAAAAATCGACTAAGTCCGAGATGCCTTTAAGTAGGGATGCTGTATTAAGATGGGAGATGAAGAAGATCAAGATTCATCTCCATGCAGCATCCCATTCATCTCCCAGCATCCTAACATATGAATTTCTATGAATTTATGAAAAATCGACTAAGTCCGAGATGCCTTTAAGTAGGGATGCTGTATTGAGATGAGAGATGTAGGAGATCAAGATTCATCTCCATGCAGCATCCCATTCATCTCGCAGCATCCTAACATATGAATTTCTATGAATTTATGAAAAATCGACTTAGTCCAAGATGGCTTTAAGTAGGGATGCTGTATTGAGATGAGAGATGTAGGAGATCAAGATTCATCTCCATGCAGCATCCCATTCATCTCGCAGCATCCTAACATATGAATTTCGATGAATTTATGAAAAATCGACTAAGTCCGAGATGCCTTTAAGTAGGGATGCTGTATTAAGATGGGAGATGAAGAAGATCAAGATTCATCTCCATGCAGCATCCCATTCATCTCGCAGCATCCTAACATATGAATTTCTATGAATTTATGAAAAATCGACTAAGTCCGAGATGCCTTTAAGTAGGGATGCTGTATTGAGATGGGAGATGTAGGAGATCAAGATTCATCTCCATGCAGCATCCCATTCATCTCCCAGCATCCTAACATATGAATTTCTTAGAATTTATGAAAAATCGACTAAGTCCGAGATGGCTTTAAGTAGGGATGCTGTATTAAGATGGGAGATGTAGGAGATCAAGATTCATCTCCATGCAGCATCCCATTCATCTCCCAGCATCCTTACATATGAATTTCTTAGAATTTATGAAAAATCGACTAAGTCCGAGATGCCTTTAAGTAGGGATGCTGTATTAAGATGGGAGATGAAGAAGATCAAGATTCATCTCCATGCAGCATCCCATTCATCTCGCAGCATCCTAACATATGTTTTTCTTAGAATTTATGAAAAATCGACTAAGTCCGAGATGCATTTAAGTAGGGATGCTGTATTAAGATGGGAGATGAAGAAGATCAAGATTCATCTCCATGCAGCATCCCATTCATCTCGCAGCATCCTAACATATGTTTTTCTTAGAATTTATGAAAAATCGACTAAGTCCGAGATGGCTTTAAGTAGGGATGCTCTATTAAGATGGGAGATGAAGAAGATCAAGATTCATCTCCATGCAGCATCCCATTCATCTCGCAGCATCCTAACATATGTTTTTCTTAGAATTTATGAAAAATCGACTAAGTCCGAGATGCATTTAAGTAGGGATGCTGTATTAAGATGGGAGATGAAGAAGATCAAGATTCATCTCCATGCAGCATCCCATTCATCTCGCAGCATCCTAACATATGTTTTTCTTAGAATTTATGAAAAATCGACTAAGTCTGAGATGCATTTAAGTAGGGATGCTGTATTAAGATGGGAGATGAAGAAGATCAAGATTCATCTCCATGCAGCATCCCATTCATCTCGCAGCATCCTAACATATGTTTTTCTTAGAATTTATGAAAAATCGACTAAGTCCGAGATGGCTTTAAGTAGGGATGCTGTATTAAGATGGGAGATGTAGGAGATCAAAATGCATCTCCATGCAGCATCCCATTTATCTTCCAGCATCCTAACATATGTTTTTCTTAGAATTAATGAAAAATCGACTAAGTCCGAGATGCCTTGAAGTAGGGATGCTGTATTGAGATGAGAGATGTAGGAGATCAAGATTCATCTCCATGCAGCATCCCATTCATCTCGCAGCATCCTAACATATGAATTTCTATGAATTCATGAAAAATCGACTAAGTCCGAGATGCCTTTAAGTAGGGATGCTGTATTGAGATGGGAGATGTAGGAGATCAAGATTCATCTCCATGCAGCATCCCATTCATCTCGCAGCATCCTAACATATGAATTTCTATGAATTTATGAAAAATCGACTAAGTCCGAGATGCCTTTAAGTAGGGATGCTGTATTGAGATGGGAGATGAAGAAGATCAAGATTCATCTCCATGCAGCATCCCATTCATCTCGCAGCATCCTAACATATGAATTTCTTAGAATTTATGAAAAATCGACTAAGTCCGAGATGGCTTTAAGTAGGGATGCTGTATTAAGATGGGAGATGTAGGAGATCAAGATTCATCTCCATGCAGCATCCCATTCATCTCGCAGCATCCTAACATATGAATTTCTATGAATTTATGAAAAATCGACTAAGTCCGAGATGCCTTTAAGTAGGGATGCTGTATTGAGATGGGAGATGTAGGAGATCAAGATTCATCTCCATGCAGCATCCCATTTATCTCCCAGCATCCTAACATATGAATTTCTTAGAATTTATGAAAAATCGACTAAGTCCGAGATGCCTTTAAGTAGGGATGCTGTATTAAGATGGGAGATGGAGAAGATCAAGATTCATCTCCATGCAGCATCCCATTCATCTCCCAGCATCCTAACATATGAATTTCTATGAATTTATGAAAAATCGAATAAGTCCGAGATGCCTTTAAGTAGGGATGCTGTATTGAGATGGGAGATGAAGAAGATCAAGATTCATCTCCATGCAGCATCCCATTCATCTCCCAGCATCCTAACATATGAATTTCTTAGAATTTATGAAAAATCGACTAAGTCCGAGATGGCTTTAAGTAGGGATGCTGTATTAAGATGGGAGATGTAGGAGATCAAGATGCATCTCCATGCAGCATCCCATTCATCTCCCAGCATCCTAACATATGAATTTCTTAGAATTTATGAAAAATCGACTAAGTCCGAGATGGCTTTAAGTAGGGATGCTGTATTAAGATCGGAGATGAAGAAGATCAAGATTCATCTCCATGCAGCATCCCATTCATCTCCCAGCATCCTAACATATGAATTTCTTAGAATTTATGAAAAATCGACTAAGTCCGAGATGGCTTTAAGTAGGGATGCTGTATTAAGATGGGATATGTAGGAGATCAAGATTCATCTCCATGCAGCATCCCATTTATCTCCCAGCATCCTAACATATGAATTTCTTAGAATTTATGAAAAATCGACTAAGTCCGAGATGCCTTTAAGTAGGGATGCTGTATTAAGATGGGAGATGTAGGAGATCCAGATTCATCTCCATGCAGCATCCCATTCATCTCCCAGCATTCTAACATATGAATTTCTATGAATTTATGAAAAACCGACTAAGTCCGAGATGGCTTTAAGTAGGGATGCTGTATTAAGATGGGAGATGAAGAAGATCAAGATTCATCTCCATGCAGCATCCCATTCATCTCGCAGCATCCTAACATATGAATTTCTTAGAATTTATGAAAAATCGACTAAGTCCGAGATGCCTATAAGTAGGGATGCTGTATTGAGATGGGAGATGAAGAAGATCAAGATTCATCTCCATGCAGCATCCCATTCATCTCGCAGCATCCAAACATATGAATTTCTTAGAATTTATGAAAAATCGACTAAGTCCGAGATGCCTTTAAGTTGGGATGCTGTATTAAGATGAGAGATGAAGAAGATCAAGATTCATCTCCATGCAGCATCCCATTCATCTCGCAGCATCCTAACATATGTTTTTCTTAGAATTTATGAAAAATCGACTAAGTCCGAGATGCCTATAAGTAGGGATGCTGTATTAAGATGGGAGATGAAGAAGATCAAGATTCATCTCCATGCAGCATCCCATTCATCTCGCAGCATCCTTACATATGAATTTCTTAGAATTTATGAAAAATCGACTAAGTCCGAGATGCCTATAAGTAGGGATGCTGTATTAAGATGGGAGATGAAGAAGATCAAGATTCATCTCCATGCAGCATCCCATTCATCTCGCAGCATCCTAACATATGAATTTCTTAGAATTTATGAAAAATCGACTAAGTCCGAGATGCCTTTAAATAGGGATGCTGTATTAAGATGGGAGATGAAGAAGATCAAGATTCATCTCCATGCAGCATCCCATTCATCTCGCAGCATCCTTACATATGAATTTCTTAGAATTTATGAAAAATCGACTAAGTCCGAGATGCCTTTAAGTACGGATGCTGTATTGAGATGGGAGATGAAGAAGATCAAGATTCATCTCCATGCAGCATCCCATTCATCTCGCAGCATCCAAACATATGAATTTCTTAGAATTTATGAAAAATCGACTAAGTCCGAGATGCCTATAAGTAGGGATGCTGTATTAAGATGGGAGATGAAGAAGATCAAGATTCATCTCCATGCAGCATCCCATTCATCTCGCAGCATCCTAACATATGAATTTCTTAGAATTTATGAAAAATCGACTAAGTCCGAGATGCCTTTAAGTTGGGATGCTGTATTAAGATGAGAGATGAAGAAGATCAAGATTCATCTCCATGCAGCATCCCATTCATCTCGCAGCATCCTAACATATGTTTTTCTTAGAATTTATGAAAAATCGACTAAGTCCGAGATGCCTTTAAGTAGGGATGCTGTATTAAGATGGGAGATGAAGAAGATCAAGATTCATCTCCATGCAGCATCCCATTCATCTCGCAGCATCCTAACATATGAATTTCTTAGAATTTATGAAAAATCGACTAAGTCCGAGATGCCTTTAAGTACGGATGCTGTATTGAGATGGGAGATGAAGAAGATCAAGATTCATCTCCATGCAGCATCCCATTCATCTCGCAGCATCCTAACATATGTTTTTCTTGGAATTTATGAAAAATCGACTAAGTCCGAGATGCCTTTAAGTAGGGATGCTGTATTAAGATGGGAGATGAAGAAGATCAAGATTCATCTCCATGCAGCATCTCATTCATCTCGCAGCATCCTAACATATGAATTTCTTAGAATTTATGAAAAATCGACTAAGTCCGAGATGCCTATAAGTAGGGATGCTGTATTAAGATGGGAGATGAAGAAGATCAAGATTCATCTCCATGCAGCATCCCATTCATCTCGCAGCATCCTAACATATGAATTTCTTAGAATTTATGAAAAATCGACTAAGTCCGAGATGCCTATAAGTAGGGATGCTGTATTAAGATGGGAGATGAAGAAGATCAAGATTCATCTCCATGCAGCATCCCATTCATCTCGCAGCATCCTTACATATGAATTTCTTAGAATTTATGAAAAATCGACTAAGTCCGAGATGCCTTTAAGTAGGGATGCTGTATTAAGATGGGAGATGAAGAAGATCAAGATTCATCTCCATGCAGCATCCCATTCATCTCGCAGCATCCAAACATATGAATTTCTTAGAATTTATGAAAAATCGACTAAGTCCGAGATGCCTTTAAGTACGGATGCTGTATTGAGATGGGAGATGAAGAAGATCAAGATTCATCTCCATGCAGCATCCCATTCATCTCGCAGCATCCTAACATATGAATTTCTTAGAATTTATGAAAAATCGACTAAGTCCGAGATGCCTTTAAGTACGGATGCTGTATTGAGATGGGAGATGAAGAAGATCAAGATTCATCTCCATGCAGCATCCCATTCATCTCGCAGCATCCTAACATATGTTTTTCTTGGAATTTATGAAAAATCGACTAAGTCCGAGATGCCTATAAGTAGGGATGCTGTATTAAGATGGGAGATGAAGAAGATCAAGATTCATCTCCATGCAGCATCCCATTCATCTCGCAGCATCCTAACATATGAATTTCTTAGAATTTATGAAAAATCGACTAAGTCCGAGATGCCTTTAAGTTGGGATGCTGTATTAAGATGAGAGATGAAGAAGATCAAGATTCATCTCCATGCAGCATCCCATTCATCTCGCAGCATCCTAACATATGTTTTTCTTAGAATTTATGAAAAATCGACTAAGTCCGAGATGCCTTTAAGTAGGGATGCTGTATTAAGATGGGAGATGAAGAAGATCAAGATTCATCTCCATGCAGCATCCCATTCATCTCGCAGCATCCTAACATATGAATTTCTTAGAATTTATGAAAAATCGACTAAGTCCGAGATGCCTTTAAGTACGGATGCTGTATTGAGATGGGAGATGAAGAAGATCAAGATTCATCTCCATGCAGCATCCCATTCATCTCGCAGCATCCTAACATATGTTTTTCTTGGAATTTATGAAAAATCGACTAAGTCCGAGATGCCTTTAAGTAGGGATGCTGTATTAAGATGGGAGATGAAGAAGATCAAGATTCATCTCCATGCAGCATCCCATTCATCTCGCAGCATCCTTACATATGAATTTCTTAGAATTTATGAAAAATCGACTAAGTCCGAGATGCCTATAAGTAGGGATGCTGTATTAAGATGGGAGATGAAGAAGATCAAGATTCATCTCCATGCAGCATCCCATTCATCTCGCAGCATCCTAACATATGAATTTCTTAGAATTTATGAAAAATCGACTAAGTCCGAGATGCCTATAAGTAGGGATGCTGTATTAAGATGGGAGATGAAGAAGATCAAGATTCATCTCCATGCAGCATCCCATTCATCTCGCAGCATCCTTACATATGAATTTCTTAGAATTTATGAAAAATCGACTAAGTCCGAGATGCCTTTAAGTAGGGATGCTGTATTAAGATGGGAGATGAAGAAGATCAAGATTCATCTCCATGCAGCATCCCATTCATCTCGCAGCATCCAAACATATGAATTTCTTAGAATTTATGAAAAATCGACTAAGTCCGAGATGCCTATAAGTAGGGATGCTGTATTAAGATGGGAGATGAAGAAGATCAAGATTTATCTCCATGCAGCATCCCATTCATCTCGCAGCATCCTAACATATGAATTTCTTAGAATTTATGAAAAATCGACTAAGTCCGAGATGCCTTTAAGTACGGATGCTGTATTGAGATGGGAGATGAAGAAGATCAAGATTCATCTCCATGCAGCATCCCATTCATCTCGCAGCATCCTAACATATGTTTTTCTTGGAATTTATGAAAAATCGACTAAGTCCGAGATGCCTTTAAGTAGGGATGCTGTATTAAGATGGGAGATGAAGAAGATCAAGATTCATCTCCATGCAGCATCCCATTCATCTCGCAGCATCCTAACATATGAATTTCTTAGAATTTATGAAAAATCGACTAAGTCCGAGATGCCTTTAAGTACGGATGCTGTATTGAGATGGGAGATGAAGAAGATCAAGATTCATCTCCATGCAGCATCCCATTCATCTCGCAGCATCCTAACATATGTTTTTCTTGGAATTTATGAAAAATCGACTAAGTCCGAGATGCCTTTAAGTAGGGATGCTGTATTAAGATGGGAGATGAAGAAGATCAAGATTCATCTCCATGCAGCATCCCATTCATCTCGCAGCATCCTAACATATGAATTTCTTAGAATTTATGAAAAATCGACTAAGTCCGAGATGCCTTTAAGTACGGATGCTGTATTAAGATGGGAGATGAAGAAGATCAAGATTCATCTCCATGCAGCATCCCATTCATCTCGCAGCATCCTAACATATGAATTTCTTAGAATTTATGAAAAATCGACTAAGTCCGAGATGCCTTTAAGCAGGGATGCTGTATTGAGATGGGAGATGGAGAAGATCAAGATTCATCTCCATGCAGCATCCCATTCATCTCGCAGCATCCTAACATATGAATTTCTTAGAATTTATGAAAAATCGACTAAGTCCGAGATGCCTATAAGTAGGGATGCTGTATTGAGATGGGAGATGAAGAAGATCAAGATTCATCTCCATGCAGCATCCCATTCATCTCGCAGCATCCAAACATATGAATTTCTTAGAATTTATGAAAAATCGACTAAGTCCGAGATGCCTTTAAGTTGGGATGCTGTATTAAGATGAGAGATGAAGAAGATCAAGATTCATCTCCATGCAGCATCCCATTCATCTCGCAGCATCCTAACATATGTTTTTCTTAGAATTTATGAAAAATCGACTAAGTCCGAGATGCCTATAAGTAGGGATGCTGTATTAAGATGGGAGATGAAGAAGATCAAGATTCATCTCCATGCAGCATCCCATTCATCTCGCAGCATCCTAACATATGTTTTTCTTGGAATTTATGAAAAATCGACTAAGTCCGAGATGCCTTTAAATAGGGATGCTGTATTAAGATGGGAGATGAAGAAGATCAAGATTCATCTCCATGCAGCATCCCATTCATCTCGCAGCATCCTTACATATGAATTTCTTAGAATTTATGAAAAATCGACTAAGTCCGAGATGCCTATAAGTAGGGATGCTGTATTAAGATGGGAGATGAAGAAGATCAAGATTCATCTCCATGCAGCATCCCATTCATCTCGCAGCATCCTAACATATGAATTTCTTAGAATTTATGAAAAATCGACTAAGTCCGAGATGCCTTTAAGTACGGATGCTGTATTGAGATGGGAGATGAAGAAGATCAAGATTCATCTCCATGCAGCATCCCATTCATCTCGCAGCATCCAAACATATGAATTTCTTAGAATTTATGAAAAATCGACTAAGTCCGAGATGCCTATAAGTAGGGATGCTGTATTAAGATGGGAGATGAAGAAGATCAAGATTCATCTCCATGCAGCATCCCATTCATCTCGCAGCATCCTAACATATGAATTTCTTAGAATTTATGAAAAATCGACTAAGTCCGAGATGCCTTTAAGTTGGGATGCTGTATTAAGATGAGAGATGAAGAAGATCAAGATTCATCTCCATGCAGCATCCCATTCATCTCGCAGCATCCTAACATATGTTTTTCTTAGAATTTATGAAAAATCGACTAAGTCCGAGATGCCTTTAAGTAGGGATGTTGTATTGAGATGGGAGATGAAGAAGATCAAGATTCATCTCCATGCAGCATCCTATTCATCTCGCAGCATCCTTACATATGTTTTTCTTAGAATTTATGAAAAATCGACTAAGTCCGAGATGCCTTTAAGTAGGGATGCTGTATTAAGATGGAAGATGAAGAAGATCAAGATTCATCTCCATGCAGCATCCCATTCATCTCGCAGCATCCTAACATATGAATTTCTTAGAATTCATGAAAAATCGACAAAGTCCGAGATGCCTTTAAGTAGGGATGTTGTATTGAGATGGGAGATGAAGAAGATCAAGATTCATCTCAATGCAGCATCCCACTCATCTCCTAGCATCCTTACATATGTTTTTCTTGGAATTTATGAAAAATCGACTAAGTCCGAGATGCCTTTAAGAAGGGATGCTGTTTTAAGATGGGAGATGTAGAAGATCAAGATTTATCTCCATGCAGCATCCCATTCATCTCGCAGCATCCTAACATATGTTTTCTTAGAATTTATGAAAAATCGACTAAGTCCGAGATGCCTTTAAGTAGGGATGCTGTATTAAGATGGGAGATGAAGAAGATCAAGATTCATCTCCATGCAGCATCCCATTCATCTCGCAGCATCCTAACATATGTTTTTCTTAGAATTTATGAAAAATCGACTAAGTCCGAGATGCCTTCAATTAGGGATGCTGCATTTAGATGGGAGATGAAGAAGATCAAGATTCATCTCCATGCAGCATCCCATTCATCTTGCAGCATCCTAACATATGTTTTTCTTAGTATTTATGAAAAATCGATTAAGTCCGAGATGCCTTTAAGTAGGAATGCTGTATTAAGATGGGAGATGAAGAAGATCAAGATTCATCTCCATGCAGCATCCCATTCATCTCGCAGCATCCTAACATATGTTTTTCTTAGAATTTATGAAAAATCGACTAAGTCCGAGATGCGTTTAAGTAGGGATGCTGTAATGAGATGGAAGATGAAGAAGATCAAGATTCATCTCCATGCAGCATCTCATTCATCTCGCAGCATCCTAACATATGTTTTTCTTAGAATTTATGAAAAATCGACTAAGTCCGAGATGCGTTTAAAAAGGGATGCTGTATTAAGATGGGAGATGAACAAGATCAAAATTCATCTCCATGCAGCATCCCATTCATCTCCCAGCATCCTAACATATGTTTTTCTATGAATTTATGAAAAATCGACTAAGTCCGAGATGCCTTTAAGTAGGGATGCTGTATTAAGATGGGAGATGAAGAAGATCAAGATTCATCACCATGCAGCATCCCATTCATCTCCCAGCATCCTAACATATGTTTTTCTTAGAATTTATGAAAAATCGACTAAGTCCGAGATGCCTTTAAGAAGGGATGCTGTATTAAGATGGGAGATGAAGAAGATCAAGATGCATCTCCATGCAGCATCCCATTCATCTCCCAGCATCCTAACACATGTTTTTCATAGAATTTATGAAAAATCGACTAAGTCCGAGATGCCTTTAAGTAGGGATGCTGTATTAAGATGGGAGATGAAGAAGATCAAGATTCATCTCCATGCAGCATCCCATTCATCTCGCAGCATCCTAACATATGTTTTTCTTAGAATTTATGAAAAATCGACTAAGTCCAAGATGCCTTTAAGTAGGGATGCTGTATTAAGATGGGAGATGAAGAAGATCAAGATTCATCTCCATGCAGCATCCCATTCATCTCCCAGCATCCTAACATATGTTTTTCTTAGAATTTATGAAAAATCGACTAAGTCCAAGATGCCTTTAAGTAGGGATGCTGTATTAAGATGGGAGATGAAGAAGATCAAGATTCATCTCCATGCAGCATCCCATTCATCTCCCAGCATCCTTACATATGAATTTCTTAGAATTTATGAAAAATCGACTAAGTCCGAGATGCCTTTAAGAAGGGATGCTGTAATTAAGATGGGAGATGTAGAAGATCTAGTTTCATCTCCATGCAGCATCCCATTCATCTCGCAGCATCCTAACATATGAATTTCTTAGAATTTATGAAAAATCGACTAAGTCCGAGATGCCTTTAAGTAGGGAGGCTGTATTAAGACAGGAGATGAAGAAGATCAAGATTCATCTCAATGCAGCATCCCATTCATCTCGCAGCATCGTAACATATGTTTTTCTATGAATTTATGAAAAATCGACTAAGTCCGAGATGCCTTTAAGTAGGGATGCTGTATTAAGATGGGAGATGGAGAAGATCTAGATTTATCTCCATGCAGCATCCCATTCATCTCCCAGCATCCTAACATATGTTTTTCTTAGAATTTATGAAAAATCGACTAAGTCCGAGATGCCTTTAAGTAGGGATGCTGTATTAAGATGGGAGATGAAGAAGATCAAGATTCATCTCAATGCAGCATCCCATTCAACTCGCAGCATCCTAACATATGTTTTTCTTAGAATTTATGAAAAATCGACTAAGTCCGAGATGCCTTTAAGTAGGGATGCTGTATTAAGATGGAAGATGAAGAAGATCAAGATTCATCTCCATGCAGCATCCCATTCATCTCGCAGCATCCTAACATATGAATTTCTTAGAATTCATGAAAAATCGACAAAGTCCGAGATGCCTTTAAGTAGGGATGCTGTATTGAGATGGGAGATGAAGAAGATCAAGATTCATCTCAATGCAGCATCCCATTCATCTCCTAGCATCCTTACATATGTTTTTCTTGGAATTTATGAAAAATCGACTAAGTCCGAGATGCCTTTAAGAAGGGATGCTGTTTTAAGATGGGAGATGTAGAAGATCAAGATTTATCTCCATGCAGCATCTCATTCATCTCGCAGCATCCTAACATATGTTTTTCTTAGAATTTATGAAAAATCGACTAAGTCCGAGATGCGTTTAAAAAGGGATGCTGTATTAAGATGGGAGATGAACAAGATCAAAATTCATCTCCATGCAGCATCCCATTCATCTCCCAGCATCCTAACATATGTTTTTCTTAGAATTTATGAAAAATCGACTAAGTCCGAGATGCGTTTAAAAAGGGATGCTGTATTAAGATGGGAGATGAAGAAGATCAAGATTCATCTCCATGCAGCATCCCATTCATCTCCCAGCATCCTAACATATGTTTTTCTTAGAATTTATGAAAAATCGACTAAGTCCAAGATGCCTTTAAGTAGGGATGCTGTATTAAGATGGGAGATGAAGAAGATCAAGATTCATCTCCATGCAGCATCCCATTCATCTCCCAGCATCCTTACATATGAATTTCTTAGAATTTATGGAAAATCGACTAAGTCCGAGATGCCTTTAAGAAGGGATGCTGTAATTAAGATGGGAGATGTAGAAGATCTAGTTTCATCTCCATGCAGCATCCCATTCATCTCGCAGCATCCTAACATATGTATTTCTTAGAATTTATGAAAAATCGACTAAGTCCGAGATGCCTTTAAGTAGGGAGGCTGTATTAAGACAGGAGATGAAGAAGATCAAGATTCATCTCCATGCAGCATCCCATTCATCTCGCAGCATCGTAACATATGTTTTTCTATGAATTTATGAAAAATCGACTAAGTCCGAGATGCCTTTAAGTAGGGATGCTGTATTAAGATGGGAGATGGAGAAGATCTAGATTTATCTCCATGCAGCATCCCATTCATCTCCCAGCATCCTAACATATGTTTTTCTTAGAATTTATGAAAAATCGACTAAGTCCGAGATGCCTTTAAGTAGGGATGCTGTATTAAGACAGGAGATGAAGAAGATCAAGATTCATCTCAATGCAGCATCCCATTCAACTCGCAGCATCCTAACATATGTTTTTCTTAGAATTTATGAAAAATCGACTAAGTCCGAGATGCCTTTAAGTAGGGATGCTGTATTAAGATGGGAGATGAAGAAGATCAAGATTCATCTCCATGCAGCATCCCATTCATCTCCCAGCATCCTAACATATGTTTTTCTTAGAATTTATGAAAAATCGACTAAGTCCAAGATGCCTTTAAGTAGGGATGCTGTATTAAGATGGGAGATGAAGAAGATCAAGATTCATCTCCATGCAGCATCCCATTCATCTCCCAGCATCCTTACATATGAATTTCTTAGAATTTATGGAAAATCGACTAAGTCCGAGATGCCTTTAAGAAGGGATGCTGTAATTAAGATGGGAGATGTAGAAGATCTAGTTTCATCTCCATGCAGCATCCCATTCATCTCGCAGCATCCTAACATATGAATTTCTTAGAATTTATGAAAAATCGACTAAGTCCGAGATGCCTTTAAGTAGGGAGGCTGTATTAAGACAGGAGATGAAGAAGATCAAGATTCATCTCAATGCAGCATCCCATTCAACTCGCAGCATCCTAACATATGTTTTTCTTAGAATTTATGAAAAATCGACTAAGTCCGAGATGCCTTTAAGTAGGGATGCTGTATTAAGACGGGAGATGAAGAAGATCAAGATTCATCTCCATGCAGCATCCCATTCATCTCGCAGCATCCAAACATATGTTTTTCTTAGAATTTATTAAAAATCGACTAAGTCCGAGATGCCTTTAAGTAGGGATGCTGTAATAAGATGGGAGATGAATAAGATCAATATTCATCTCCATGCAGCATCTCATTCATCTCGCAGCATCCTAACATATGTTTTACTTAGAAGTTATGAAAAATCGACTAAGTCCGAGATGCCTTTACGTAGGGATGCTGTATTAAGATGGGAGATGTAGAAGATCAAGATTCATCTCCATGCAGCATCCCATTCATCTCGCAGCATCCTAACATATGAATTTCTTAGAATTTATGAAAAATCGACTAAGTCCGAGATGCCTTTAAGTAGGGATGCTGTATTGAGATGAGAGATGTAGGAGATCCAGATTCATCTCCATGCAGCATCCCATTCATCTCCCAGCATCCTAACATATGAATTTCTATGAATTTATGAAAAATCGACTAAGTCCGAGATGCCTTTAAGTAGGGATGCTGTATTAAGATGGGAGATGTAGGAGATCAAGATTCATCTCCATGCAGCATCCCATTCATCTCCCAGCATCCTAACATATGAATTTCTATGAATTTATGAAAAATCGACTAAGTCCGAGATGCCTTTAAGTAGGGATGCTGCATGGAGATGAGAGATGTAGGAGATCAAGATTCATCTCCATGCAGCATCCCATTCATCTCGCAGCATCCTAACATATGAATTTCTATTAATTTATGAAAAATCGACTAAGTCCGAGATGCCTTTAAGTAGGGATGCTGTATTGAGACGGGAGATGTAGGAGATCAATATTCATCTGCATGCAGCATCCCATTCATCTCGCAGCATCCTAACATATGAATTTCTATGAGTTTATGAAAAATCGACTAAGTCCGAGATGCCTTTAAGTAGGGATGCTGTATTGAGATGGGAGATGTAGGAGATCAAGATTCATCTCCATGCAGCATCCCATTCATCTCCCAGCATCCTAACATATGTTTTTCTTGAAATTTATGAAAAATCGACTAAGTCCGAGATGCCTTTAAGTAGGGATGCTGTATTGAGATGGGAGATGTAGGAGATCAAGATTCATCTCCATGCAGCATCCCATACATCTCGCAGCATCCTAACATATGAATTTCTTAGAATTTATGAAAAATCGACTAAGTCCGAGATGCCTTTAAGTAGGGATGCTGTATTGAGATGGGAGATGAAGAAGATCAAGATTCATCTCCATTAAGCATCCCATTCATCTCGCAGCATCCTAACATATGTTTTTCTTAGAATTTATGAAAAATCGACTAAGTCCGAGATGCCTTTAAGCAGGGATGCTGTATTAAGATGGGAGATGAAAAAGATCAAGATTCATCTCCATGCAGCATCCCATTCATCTCGCAGCATCCCAAAATATGTTTTTCTTAGAATTTATGAAAAATTGACTAAGTCCGAGATGCCTTTAAGTAGGGATGCTGTATTAAGATGGGAGATGTAGAAGATCAAGATTCATCTCCATGCAGCATCCCATTCATCTCGCAGCATCCTTACATATGAATTTCTTAGAATTTATGAAAAATCGACTAAGTCCGAGATGCCTTTAAGTAGGGATGCTGTATTGAGATGGGAGATGTAGGAGATCAAGGGTCATCTCCATGCAGCATCCCATTCATCTCCCAGCATCCTAACATATGTTTTTCTTAGAATTTATGAAAAATCGACTAAGTCCGAGATGCCTTTAAGTAGGCATGCTGTATTAAGATGGGAGATGTAGAAGATCAAGATTCATCTCCATGCAGCATCCAATTCATCTCCCAGCATCCTAACATATGTTTTTCTTGAAATTTATGAAAAATCGACTAAGTCCGAGATGCCTTTAAGTAGGGATGCTGTATTGAGATGGGAGATGTAGGAGATCAAGATTCATCTCCATGCAGCATCCCATACATCTCGCAGCATCCTAACATATGAATTTCTTAGAATTTATGAAAAATCGACTAAGTCCGAGATGCCTTTAAGTAGGGATGCTGTATTAAGATGGGAGATGTAGAAGATCAAGATTCATCTCCATGCAGCATCCCATTCATCTCGCAGCATCCTAACATATGAATTTCTTAGAATTTATGAAAAATCGACTTAGTCCGAGATGCCTTTTAGTAGGGATGCTGTATTGAGACCGGAGATGAAGAAGATCAAGATCCATCTCCATGCAGCATCCCATTCATCTCCCAGCATCCTAACATATGTTTTTCTTAGAATTTATGAAAAATCGACTAAGTCCGAGATGCCTTTAAGTAGGGATGCTGTATTAAGATGGGAGATGTAGAAGATCAAGATTCATCTCCATGACACATCCCATTCATCTCCCAGCATCCTAACATATGTTTTTCTTAGAATTTATGAAAAATCGACTAAGTCCGAGATGCCTTTAAGTAGGGATGCTGTATTAAGATGGGAGATGTAGAAGATCAAGATTCATCTCCATGCAGCATCCCATTCATCTCGCAGCATCCTAACATATGAATTTCTTAGAATTTATGAAAAATCGACTAAGTCCGAGATGCCTTTAAGCAGGGATGCTGTATTAAGATGGGAGATGAAAAAGATCAAGATTCATTTCCTTTCAGCATCCTATTCATCTCGCAGCATCCTAACATATGAATTTCTTAGAATTTATGAAAAATCGACTTAGTCCGAGATGCCTTTAAGAAGGGATGCTGTATTATGATGGGAGATGAAGAAGATCAAGATTCATCTCCATGCAGCATCCCATTCATCTCGCAGCATCCTAACATATGAATTTCTTAGAATTTATGAAAAATCGACTAAGTCCGAGATGGCTTTAAGTAGGGATGCTGTATTGAGATTGGAGATGTAGGAGATCAAGATTCATCTCCTAGCAGCATCCCATTCATCTCGCAGCATCCCAACATATGAATTTCTTAGAATTTATGAAAAATCGACTAAGTCCGAGATGCATTTAAGTAGGGATGCTGTATTGAGATGGGAGATGAAGAAGATCAAGATTCATCTCCATGCAGCATCTCATTCATCTCGCAGCATCCTAACATATGTTTTTCTTAGAATTTATGAAAATTCGACTAAGTCCGAGATGCCTTTAAGAAGGGATGCTGTATTATGATGGGAGATGAAGAAGATCAAGATTCATCTCCATGCAGCATTCCATTCATCTCGCAGCATCCTAACATATGTTTTTCTTAGAATTTATGAAAAATCGACTAAGTCCGAGATGCCTTTAAGTAGGGATGCTGTATTAAGATGGGAGATGAAGAAGATCAAGATTCATCTCCATGCAGCATCCCATTCATCTCGCAGCATCCTAACATATGAATTTCTTAGAATTTATGAAAAATCGACTAAGTCCGAGATGGCTTTAAGTAGGGATGCTGTATTGAGATTGGAGATGTAGGAGATCAAGATTCATCTCCTAGCAGCATCCCATTCATCTCGCAGCATCCCAACATATGAATTTCTTAGAATTTATGAAAAATCGACTAAGTCCGAGATGCATTTAAGTAGGGATGCTGTATTGAGATGGGAGATGAAGAAGATCAAGATTCATCTCCATGCAGCATCTCATTCATCTCGCAGCATCCTAACATATGTTTTTCTTAGAATTTATGAAAAATCGACTAAGTCCGAGATGCCTTTAAGTAGGGATGCTGTAATTAAGATGGGAGATGTAGAAGATCTAGTTTCATCTCCATGCAGCATCCCATTCATCTCGCAGCATCCTTACATATGAATTTCTTAGAATTTATGAAAAATCGACTAAGTCCGAGATGCGTTTAAAAAGGGATGCTGTATTAAGATGGGAGATGAACAAGATCAAAATTCATCTCCATGCAGCATCCCATTCATCTCCCAGCATCCTAACATATGTTTTTCTATGAATTTATGAAAAATCGACTAAGTCCGAGATGCCTTTAAGTAGGGATGCTGTATTAAGATGGGAGATGAAGAAGATCAAGATTCATCACCATGCAGCATCCCATTCATCTCCCAGCATCCTAACATATTTTTTTCTTAGAATTTATGAAAAATCGACTAAGTCCGAGATGCGTTTAAAAAGGGATGCTGTATTAAGATGGGAGATGAACAAGATCAAAATTCATCTCCATGCAGCATCCCATTCATCTCGCAGCATCCTAACATATGTTTTTCTTAGAATTTATGAAAAATCGACTAAGTCCGAGATGCCTTCAATTAGGGATGCTGCATTTAGATGGGAGATGAAGAAGATCAAGATTCATCTCCATGCAGCATCCCATTCATCTTGCAGCATCCTAACATATGTTTTTCTTAGTATTTATGAAAAATCGATTAAGTCCGAGATGCCTTTAAGTAGGGATGCTGTATTGAGACGGGAGATGTAGGAGATCAATATTCATCTGCATGCAGCATCCCATTCATCTCGCAGCATCCTAACATATGAATTTCTATGAGTTTATGAAAAATCGACTAAGTCCGAGATGCCTATAAGTAGGGATGCTGTATTAAGATGGGAGATGAAGAAGATCAAGATTCATCTCCATGCAGCATCCCATTCATCTCGCAGCATCCTTACATATGAATTTCTTAGAATTTATGAAAAATCGACTAAGTCCGAGATGCCTTTAAGTAGGGATGCTGTATTAAGATGGGAGATGAAGAAGATCAAGATTCATCTCCATGCAGCATCCCATTCATCTCCCAGCATCCTAACACATGTTTTTCATAGAATTTATGAAAAATCGACTAAGTCCGAGATGCCTTTAAGTAGGGATGCTGTATTGAGATGAGAGATGAAGAAGATCAAGATTCATCTCCATGCAGCATCTCATTCATCTCGCAGCATCCTAACATATGTTTTTCTTAGAATTTATGAAAAATCGACTAAGTCCGAGATGCGTTTAAAAAGGGATGCTGTATTAAGATGGGAGATGAACAAGATCAAAATTCATCTCCATGCAGCATCCCATTCATCTCCCAGCATCCTAACATATGTTTTTCTATGAATTTATGAAAAATCGACTAAGTCCGAGATGCCTTTAAGTAGGGATGCTGTATTAAGATGGGAGATGAAGAAGATCAAGATTCATCACCATGCAGCATCCCATTCATCTCCCAGCATCCTAACATATTTTTTTCTTAGAATTTATGAAAAATCGACTAAGTCCGAGATGCCTTTAAGAAGGGATGCTGTATTAAGATGGGAGATGAAGAAGATCAAGATGCATCTCCATGCAGCATCCCATTCATCTCCCAGCATCCTAACACATGTTTTTCATAGAATTTATGAAAAATCGACTAAGTCCGAGATGCCTTTAAGTAGGGATGCTGTATTAAGATGGGAGATGAAGAAGATCAAGATTCATCTCCATGCAGCATCCCATTCATCTCGCAGCATCCTAACATATGTTTTTCTTAGAATTTATGAAAAATCGACTAAGTCCGAGATGCGTTTAAGTAGGGATGCTGTAATGAGATGGAAGATGAAGAAGATCAAGATTCATCTCCATGCAGCATCTCATTCATCTCGCAGCATCCTAACATATGTTTTTCTTAGAATTTATGAAAAATCGACTAAGTCCGAGATGCGTTTAAAAAGGGATGCTGTATTAAGATGGGAGATGAACAAGATCAAAATTCATCTCCATGCAGCATCCCATTCATCTCCCAGCATCCTAACATATGTTTTTCTATGAATTTATGAAAAATCGACTAAGTCCGAGATGCCTTTAAGTAGGGATGCTGTATTAAGATGGGAGATGAAGAAGATCAAGATTCATCACCATGCAGCATCCCATTCATCTCCCAGCATCCTAACATATGTTTTTCTTATAATTTATGAAAAATCGACTAAGTCCGAGATGCCTTTAAGAAGGGATGCTGTATTAAGATGGGAGATGAAGAAGATCAAGATGCATCTCCATGCAGCATCCCATTCATCTCCCAGCATCCTAACACATGTTTTTCATAGAATTTATGAAAAATCGACTAAGTCCGAGATGCCTTTAAGTAGGGATGCTGTATTAAGATGGGAGATGAAGAAGATCAAGATTCATCTCCATGCAGCATCCCATTCATCTCGCAGCATCCTAACATATGTTTTTCTTAGAATTTATGAAAAATCGACTAAGTCCAAGATGCCTTTAAGTAGGGATGCTGTATTAAGATGGGAGATGAAGAAGATCAAGATTCATCTCCATGCAGCATCCCATTCATCTCCCAGCATCCTAACATATGTTTTTCTTAGAATTTATGAAAAATCGACTAAGTCCAAGATGCCTTTAAGTAGGGATGCTGTATTAAGATGGGAGATGAAGAAGATCAAGATTCATCTCCATGCAGCATCCCATTCATCTCCCAGCATCCTTACATATGAATTTCTTAGAATTTATGAAAAATCGACTAAGTCCGAGATGCCTTTAAGTAGGGATGCTGTAATTAAGATGGGAGATGTAGAAGATCTAGTTTCATCTCCATGCAGCATCCCATTCATCTCGCAGCATCCTTACATATGAATTTCTTAGAATTTATGAAAAATCGACTAAGTCCGAGATGCCTTTAAGTAGGGAGGCTGTATTAAGACAGGAGATGAAGAAGATCAAGATTCATCTCCATGCAGCATCCCATTCATCTCGCAGCATCGTAACATATGTTTTTCTATGAATTTATGAAAAATCGACTAAGTCCGAGATGCCTTTAAGTAGGGATGCTGTATTAAGATGGGAGATGGAGAAGATCTAGATTTATCTCCATGCAGCATCCCATTCATCTCCCAGCATCCTAACATATGTTTTTCTTAGAATTTATGAAAAATCGACTAAGTCCGAGATGCCTTTAAGTAGGGATGCTGTATTAAGATGGGAGATGAAGAAGATCAAGATTCATCTCAATGCAGCATCCCATTCAACTCGCAGCATCCTAACATATGTTTTTCTTAGAATTTATGAAAAATCGACTAAGTCCGAGATGCCTTTAAGTAGGGATGCTGTATTAAGATGGAAGATGAAGAAGATCAAGATTCATCTCCATGCAGCATCCCATTCATCTCGCAGCATCCTAACATATGAATTTCTTAGAATTCATGAAAAATCGACAAAGTCCGAGATGCCTTTAAGTAGGGATGTTGTATTGAGATGGGAGATGAAGAAGATCAAGATTCATCTCAATGCAGCATCCCATTCATCTCCTAGCATCCTTACATATGTTTTTCTTGGAATTTATGAAAAATCGACTAAGTCCGAGATGCCTTTAAGAAGGGATGCTGTTTTAAGATGGGAGATGTAGAAGATCAAGATTTATCTCCATGCAGCATCTCATTCATCTCGCAGCATCCTAACATATGTTTTTCTTAGAATTTATGAAAAATCGACTAAGTCCGAGATGCGTTTAAAAAGGGATGCTGTATTAAGATGGGAGATGAACAAGATCAAAATTCATCTCCATGCAGCATCCCATTCATCTCCCAGCATCCTAACATATGTTTTTCTTAGAATTTATGAAAAATCGACTAAGTCCGAGATGCGTTTAAAAAGGGATGCTGTATTAAGATGGGAGATGAACAAGATCAAAATTCATCTCCATGCAGCATCCCATTCATCTCGCAGCATCGTAACATATGTTTTCTTAGAATTTATGAAAAATCGACTAAGTCCGAGATGCCTTTAAGTAGGGATGCTGTATTAAGATGGGAGATGAAGAAGATCAAGATTCATCTCCATGCAGCATCCCATTCATCTCCCAGCATCCTAACATATGTTTTTCTTAGAATTTATGAAAAATCGACTAAGTCCAAGATGCCTTTAAGTAGGGATGCTGTATTAAGATGGGAGATGAAGAAGATCAAGATTCATCTCCATGCAGCATCCCATTCATCTCCCAGCATCCTTACATATGAATTTCTTAGAATTTATGGAAAATCGACTAAGTCCGAGATGCCTTTAAGAAGGGATGCTGTAATTAAGATGGGAGATGTAGAAGATCTAGTTTCATCTCCATGCAGCATCCCATTCATCTCGCAGCATCCTAACATATGAATTTCTTAGAATTTATGAAAAATCGACTAAGTCCGAGATGCCTTTAAGTAGGGAGGCTGTATTAAGACAGGAGATGAAGAAGATCAAGATTCATCTCCATGCAGCATCCCATTCATCTCGCAGCATCGTAACATATGTTTTTCTATGAATTTATGAAAAATCGACTAAGTCCGAGATGCCTTTAAGTAGGGATGCTGTATTAAGATGGGAGATGGAGAAGATCTAGATTTATCTCCATGCAGCATCCCATTCATCTCCCAGCATCCTAACATATGTTTTTCTTAGAATTTATGAAAAATCGACTAAGTCCGAGATGCCTTTAAGTAGGGATGCTGTATTAAGATGGGAGATGAAGAAGATCAAGATTCATCTCAATGCAGCATCCCATTCAACTCGCAGCATCCTAACATATGTTTTTCTTAGAATTTATGAAAAATCGACTAAGTCCGAGATGCCTTTAAGTAGGGATGCTGTATTAAGACGGGAGATGAAGAAGATCAAGATTCATCTCCATGCAGCATCCCATTCATCTCGCAGCATCCAAACATATGTTTTTCTTAGAATTTATTAAAAATCGACTAAGTCCGAGATGCCTTTAAGTAGGGATGCTGTAATAAGATGGGAGATGAATAAGATCAATATTCATCTCCATGCAGCATCTCATTCATCTCGCAGCATCCTAACATATGTTTTACTTAGAAGTTATGAAAAATCGACTAAGTCCGAGATGCCTTTACGTAGGGATGCTGTATTAAGATGGGAGATGTAGAAGATCAAGATTCATCTCCATGCAGCATCCCATTCATCTCGCAGCATCCTAACATATGAATTTCTTAGAATTTATGAAAAATCGACTAAGTCCGAGATGCCTTTAAGTAGGGATGCTGTATGGAGATGAGAGATGTAGGAGATCCAGATTCATCTCCATGCAGCATCCCATTCATCTCCCAGCATCCTAACATATGAATTTCTATGAATTTATGAAAAATCGACTAAGTCCGAGATGCCTTTAAGTAGGGATGCTGTATTAAGATGGGAGATGTAGGAGATCAAGATTCATCTCCATGCAGCATCCCATTCATCTCCCAGCATCCTAACATATGAATTTCTATGAATTTATGAAAAATCGACTAAGTCCGAGATGCCTTTAAGTAGGGATGCTGTATTGAGATGAGAGATGTAGGAGATCAAGATTCATCTCCATGCAGCATCCCATTCATCTCGCAGCATCCTAACATATGAATTTCTATTAATTTATGAAAAATCGACTAAGTCCGAGATGCCTTTAAGTAGGGATGCTGTATTGAGACGGGAGATGTAGGAGATCAATATTCATCTGCATGCAGCATCCCATTCATCTCGCAGCATCCTAACATATGAATTTCTATGAGTTTATGAAAAATCGACTAAGTCCGAGATGCCTTTAAGTAGGGATGCTGTATTGAGATGGGAGATGTAGGAGATCAAGATTCATCTCCATGCAGCATCCCATTCATCTCCCAGCATCCTAACATATGTTTTTCTTGAAATTTATGAAAAATCGACTAAGTCCGAGATGCCTTTAAGTAGGGATGCTGTATTGAGATGGGAGATGTAGGAGATCAAGATTCATCTCCATGCAGCATCCCATACATCTCGCAGCATCCTAACATATGAATTTCTTAGAATTTATGAAAAATCGACTAAGTCCGAGATGCCTTTAAGTAGGGATGCTGTATTGAGATGGGAGATGAAGAAGATCAAGATTCATCTCCATTAAGCATCCCATTCATCTCGCAGCATCCTAACATATGTTTTTCTTAGAATTTATGAAAAATCGACTAAGTCCGAGATGCCTTTAAGCAGGGATGCTGTATTGAGATGGGAGATGAAGAAGATCAAGATTCATCTCCATGCAGCATCGCATTCATCTCGCAGCATCCTAACATATGAATTTCTATGGATTTATGAAAAATCGACTAAGTCCAAGATGCCTTAAAGTAGGGATGCTGTATCAAGATGGGAGATGTGGGAGATCAAGATTCATCTCGCAGCACCCTAACATATGTTTTTCTTAGAATTTATGAAAAATCGACTAAGTCCGAGATGTCTCTAATTAGGGATGCTGTATTAAGATGGGAGATGAAGAAGATCAAGATTCATCTCCATGCAGCATCCCATTCATCTCCTAGCATCCTAACATATGTTTTTCATAGAATTTATGAAAAATCGACTAGGTCCGAGATGCCTTTAAGTAGGGATGCTGTATTGAAATGGGAGATGAAGAAGATCAAGATTCATCTCCATGCTGCATCCCATTCATCTCCCAGCATCCTAACATATGAATTTCTATGAATTTATGAAAAATCGACTAAGTCCGAGATGCATTTAAGTAGGAATGCTGTATTAAGATGGGAGATGAAGTAGATCAAGATTCATCTCCATGCAGCATCCCATTCATCTCGCAGCATCCTAACATATGAATTTCTATGGATTTATGAAAAATCGACTAAGTCCAAGATGCCTTAAAGTAGGGATGCTGTATTAAGATGGGAGATGTAGGAGATCAAGATTCATCTCCATGCAGCATCCCATTCATCTCGCAGCATCCTAACATATGTTTTTCTTAGAATTTATGAAAAATCGACTAAGTCCGAGATGCCTTTAAGTAGGGATGCTGTATTAAGATGGGAGATGAAGAAGACCAAGATTCATCTCCATGCAGCATCCCATTCATCTCCCAGCATCCTAACATATGAATTTCTTAGAATTTATGAAAAATCGACTAAGTCCGAGATGGCTTTAAGTAGGGATGCTGTATTAAGATGGGAGATGTAGGAGATCAAGATGCATCTCCATGCAGCATCCCATTTATCTTCCAGCATCCTAACATATGAATTTATATGAATTTATGAAAAATCGACTAAGTCCGAGATGGCTTTAAGTAGGGATGCTGTATTAAGATGGGAGATGTAGGAGATCAAGATTCATCTCCATGCAGCATCCCATTCATCTCCCAGCATCCTAACATATGAATTTCTATGAATTTATGAAAAATCGACTAAGTCCGAGATGCCTTTAAGTAGGGATGCTGTATTGAGATGAGAGATGTAGGAGATCAAGATTCATCTCCATGCAGCATCCCATTCATCTCGCAGCATCCTAACATATGAATTTCTATGAATTTATGAAAAATCGACTAAGTCCGAGATGCATTTAAGTAGGAATGCTGTATTAAGATGGGAGATGAAGTAGATCAAGATTCATCTCCATGCTGCATCCCATTCATCTCGCAGCATCCTAACATATGAATTTCTATGAATTTATGAAAAATCGACTAAGTCCGAGATGGCTTTAAGTAGGGATGCTGTATTGAGATGAGAGATGTAGGAGATCAAGATTCATCTCCATGCAGCATCCCATTCATCTCGCAGCATCCTAACATATGAATTTCTATGAATTTATGAAAAATCGACTAAGTCCGAGATGCCTTTAAGTAGGGATGCTGTATTGAGACAGGAGATGTAGGAGACCAAGATTCATCTCCATGCAGCATCCCATTCATCTCCCAGCATCCTAACATATGAATTTCTTAGAATTTATGAAAAATCGACTAAGTCCGAGATGGCTTTAAGTAGGGATGCTGTATTAAGATGGGAGATGTAGGAGATCAAGATGCATCTCCATGCAGCATCCCATTTATCTTCCAGCATCCTAACATATGAATTTATATGAATTTATGAAAAATCGACTAAGTCCGAGATGGCTTTAAGTAGGGATGCTGTATTAAGATGGGAGATGTAGGAGATCAAGATTCATCTCCATGCAGCATCCCATTCATCTCCCAGCATCCTAACATATGAATTTCTATGAATTTATGAAAAATCGACTAAGTCCGAGATGCCTTTAAGTAGGGATGCTGCATGGAGATGAGAGATGTAGGAGATCAAGATTCATCTCCATGCAGCATCCCATTCATCTCGCAGCATCCTCACATATGAATTTCTATGAATTTATGAAAAATCGACTAAGTCCGAGATGCCTTCAAGTAGGGATGCTGTATTGAGATGGGAGATGTAGGAGATCAAGATTCATCTCCATTCAGCATCCCATTCATCTCGCAGCATCCTAACATATGAATTTCTTAGAATTTATGAAAAATCGACTAAGTCCGAGATGCATTTAAGTAGGGATGCTGTATTAAGATGGGAGATGAAGTAGATCAAGATTCATCTCCATGCAGCATCCCATTCATCTCGCAGCATCCTAACATATGAATTTCTATGAATTTATGAAAAATCGACTAAGTCCGAGATGCCTTCAAGTAGGGATGCTGTATTGAGATGGGAGATGTAGGAGATCAAGATTCATCTCCATGCAGCATCCCATTCATCTCGCAGCATCCCAACATATGTTTTTCTTAGAATTTATGAAAAATCGACTAAGTCCGAGATGCATTTAAGTAGGGATGCTGTATTAAGATGGGAGATGAAGTAGATCAAGATTCATCTCCATGCAGCATCCCATTCATCTCGCAGCATCCTAACATATGAATTTCTATGAATTTATGAAAAATCGACTAAGTCCGAGATGCCTTTAAGTAGGGATGCTGTATTGAGATGGGAGATGTAGGAGATCAAGATTCATCTCCATGCAGCATCCCATTCATCTCCCAGCATCCTAACATATGAATTTCTTAGAATTTATGAAAAATCGACTAAGTCCGAGATGCCTTCAAGTAGGGATGCTGTATTAAGATGGGAGATGAAGAAGATCAAGATTCATCTCCATGCAGCATCGCATTCATCTCGCAGCATCCTAACATATGAATTTCTATGGATTTATGAAAAATCGACTAAGTCCGAGATGGCTTTAAGTAGGGATGCTGTATTGAGATGAGAGATGTAGGAGATCAAGATTCATCTCCATGCAGCATCCCATTCATCTCGCAGCATCCTAACATATGAATTTCTATGAATTTATGAAAAATCGACTAAGTCCGAGATGCCTTTAAGTAGGGATGCTGTATTGAGACAGGAGATGTAGGAGACCAAGATTCATCTCCATGCAGCATCCCATTCATCTCCCAGCATCCTAACATATGAATTTCTTAGAATTTATGAAAAATCGACTAAGTCCGAGATGGCTTTAAGTAGGGATGCTGTATTAAGATGGGAGATGTAGGAGATCAAGATGCATCTCCATGCAGCATCCCATTTATCTTCCAGCATCCTAACATATGAATTTATATGAATTTATGAAAAATCGACTAAGTCCGAGATGGCTTTAAGTAGGGATGCTGTATTAAGATGGGAGATGTAGGAGATCAAGATTCATCTCCATGCAGCATCCCATTCATCTCCCAGCATCCTAACATATGAATTTCTATGAATTTATGAAAAATCGACTAAGTCCGAGATGCCTTTAAGTAGGGATGCTGTATTAAGATGGGAGATGTAGGAGATCAAGATTCATCTCCATGCAGCATCCCATTCATCTCGCAGCATCCTAACATATGTTTTTCTTAGAATTTATGAAAAATCGACTAAGTCCGAGATGCGTTTAAAAAGGGATGCTGTATTAAGATGGGAGATGAACAAGATCAAAATTCATCTCCATGCAGCATCCCATTCATCTCCCAGCATCCTAACATATGTTTTTCTTAGAATTTATGAAAAATCGACTAAGTCCGAGATGCGTTTAAAAAGGGATGCTGTATTAAGATGGGAGATGAACAAGATCAAAATTCATCTCCATGCAGCATCCCATTCATCTCGCAGCATCGTAACATATGTTTTCTTAGAATTTATGAAAAATCGACTAAGTCCGAGATGCCTTTAAGTAGGGATGCTGTATTAAGATGGGAGATGAAGAAGATCAAGATTCATCTCCATGCAGCATCCCATTCATCTCCCAGCATCCTAACATATGTTTTTCTTAGAATTTATGAAAAATCGACTAAGTCCAAGATGCCTTTAAGTAGGGATGCTGTATTAAGATGGGAGATGAAGAAGATCAAGATTCATCTCCATGCAGCATCCCATTCATCTCCCAGCATCCTTACATATGAATTTCTTAGAATTTATGGAAAATCGACTAAGTCCGAGATGCCTTTAAGAAGGGATGCTGTAATTAAGATGGGAGATGTAGAAGATCTAGTTTCATCTCCATGCAGCATCCCATTCATCTCGCAGCATCCTAACATATGTATTTCTTAGAATTTATGAAAAATCGACTAAGTCCGAGATGCCTTTAAGTAGGGAGGCTGTATTAAGACAGGAGATGAAGAAGATCAAGATTCATCTCCATGCAGCATCCCATTCATCTCGCAGCATCGTAACATATGTTTTTCTATGAATTTATGAAAAATCGACTAAGTCCGAGATGCCTTTAAGTAGGGATGCTGTATTAAGATGGGAGATGGAGAAGATCTAGATTTATCTCCATGCAGCATCCCATTCATCTCCCAGCATCCTAACATATGTTTTTCTTAGAATTTATGAAAAATCGACTAAGTCCGAGATGCCTTTAAGTAGGGATGCTGTATTAAGATGGGAGATGAAGAAGATCAAGATTCATCTCAATGCAGCATCCCATTCAACTCGCAGCATCCTAACATATGTTTTTCTTAGAATTTATGAAAAATCGACTAAGTCCGAGATGCCTTTAAGTAGGGATGCTGTATTAAGACGGGAGATGAAGAAGATCAAGATTCATCTCCATGCAGCATCCCATTCATCTCGCAGCATCCAAACATATGTTTTTCTTAGAATTTATTAAAAATCGACTAAGTCCGAGATGCCTTTAAGTAGGGATGCTGTAATAAGATGGGAGATGAATAAGATCAATATTCATCTCCATGCAGCATCTCATTCATCTCGCAGCATCCTAACATATGTTTTACTTAGAAGTTATGAAAAATCGACTAAGTCCGAGATGCCTTTACGTAGGGATGCTGTATTAAGATGGGAGATGTAGAAGATCAAGATTCATCTCCATGCAGCATCCCATTCATCTCGCAGCATCCTAACATATGAATTTCTTAGAATTTATGAAAAATCGACTAAGTCCGAGATGCCTTTAAGTAGGGATGCTGTATTGAGATGAGAGATGTAGGAGATCCAGATTCATCTCCATGCAGCATCCCATTCATCTCCCAGCATCCTAACATATGAATTTCTATGAATTTATGAAAAATCGACTAAGTCCGAGATGCCTTTAAGTAGGGATGCTGTATTAAGATGGGAGATGTAGGAGATCAAGATTCATCTCCATGCAGCATCCCATTCATCTCCCAGCATCCTAACATATGAATTTCTATGAATTTATGAAAAATCGACTAAGTCCGAGATGCCTTTAAGTAGGGATGCTGTATTGAGATGAGAGATGTAGGAGATCAAGATTCATCTCCATGCAGCATCCCATTCATCTCGCAGCATCCTAACATATGAATTTCTATTATTTTATTAAAAATCGACTAAGTCCGAGATGCCTTTAAGTAGGGATGCTGTATTGAGACGGGAGATGTAGGAGATCAATATTCATCTGCATGCAGCATCCCATTCATCTCGCAGCATCCTAACATATGAATTTCTATGAGTTTATGAAAAATCGACTAAGTCCGAGATGCCTTTAAGTAGGGATGCTGTATTGAGATGGGAGATGTAGGAGATCAAGATTCATCTCCATGCAGCATCCCATTCATCTCCCAGCATCCTAACATATGTTTTTCTTGAAATTTATGAAAAATCGACTAAGTCCGAGATGCCTTTAAGTAGGGATGCTGTATTGAGATGGGAGATGTAGGAGATCAAGATTCATCTCCATGCAGCATCCCATACATCTCGCAGCATCCTAACATATGAATTTCTTAGAATTTATGAAAAATCGACTAAGTCCGAGATGCCTTTAAGTAGGGATGCTGTATTGAGATGGGAGATGAAGAAGATCAAGATTCATCTCCATTAAGCATCCCATTCATCTCGCAGCATCCTAACATATGTTTTTCTTAGAATTTATGAAAAATCGACTAAGTCCGAGATGCCTTTAAGCAGGGATGCTGTATTGAGATGGGAGATGAAGAAGATCAAGATTCATCTCCATGCAGCATCGCATTCATCTCGCAGCATCCTAACATATGAATTTCTATGGATTTATGAAAAATCGACTAAGTCCAAGATGCCTTAAAGTAGGGATGCTGTATCAAGATGGGAGATGTGGGAGATCAAGATTCATCTCGCAGCACCCTAACATATGTTTTTCTTAGAATTTATGAAAAATCGACTAAGTCCGAGATGTCTCTAATTAGGGATGCTGTATTAAGATGGGAGATGAAGAAGATCAAGATTCATCTCCATGCAGCATCCCATTCATCTCCTAGCATCCTAACATATGTTTTTCATAGAATTTATGAAAAATCGACTAGGTCCGAGATGCCTTTAAGTAGGGATGCTGTATTGAAATGGGAGATGAAGAAGATCAAGATTCATCTCCATGCTGCATCCCATTCATCTCCCAGCATCCTAACATATGAATTTCTATGAATTTATGAAAAATCGACTAAGTCCGAGATGCATTTAAGTAGGAATGCTGTATTAAGATGGGAGATGAAGTAGATCAAGATTCATCTCCATGCAGCATCCCATTCATCTCGCAGCATCCTAACATATGAATTTCTATGAATTTATGAAAAATCGACTAAGTCCGAGATGCCTTTAAGTAGGGATGCTGTATTGAGATGGGGGATGAAGAAGATCAAGATTCATCTCCATGCTGCATCCCATTCATCTCGCAGCATCCTAACATATGTTTTTCTTAGAATTTATGAAAAATCGACTAAGTCCGAGATGCCTTTAAGTAGGGATGCTGTACTGAGATGGGAGATGAAGAAGATCAAGATTCATCTCCATGCAGCATCCCACTCATCTCGCAGCATCCTTACATATGTTTTTCTAAGAATTTATGAAAAATCGACTAAGTCCGAGATGCCTTTAAGTAGGGATGCTGTATTTAGATGGGAGATGAAGAAGATCAAGATTCATCTCCATGCAGCATCCCATTCATCTCCCAGCATCCTAACATATGAATTTCTTAGAATTTATGAAAAATCGACTAAGTCCGAGATGGCTTTAAGTAGGGATGCTGTATTAAGATGGGAGATGTAGGAGATCAAGATGCATCTCCATGCAGCATCCCATTCATCTCCCAGCATCCTAACATATGAATTTCTATGAATTTATGAAAAATCGACTAAGTACGAGATGCCTTTAAGTAGGGATGCTGTATTGAGATGGGAGATGTAGTAGATCAAGATTCATCTCCATGCAGCATCCCATTCATCTCGCAGCATCCTAACATATGAATTTCTATGAATTTATGAAAAATCGACTAAGTCCGAGATGCCTTTAAGTAGGGATGCTGTATTGAGATGGGAGATGTAGGAGATCAAGATTCATCTCCATGCAGCATCCCATTTATCTCCCAGCATCCTAACATATGAATTTCTTAGAATTTATGAAAAATCGAATAAGTCCGAGATGCCTTTAAGTAGGGATGCTGTATTAAGATGGGAGATGTAGGAGATCAAGATTCATCTCCATGCAGCATCCCATTCATCTCGCAGCATCCTAACATATGTTTTTCTTAGAATTTATGAAAAATCGACTAAGTCCGAGATGCCTTTAAGTAGGGATGCTGTATTAAGATGGGAGATGAAGAAGACCAAGATTCATCTCCATGCAGCATCCCATTCATCTCCCAGCATCCTAACATATGAATTTCTTAGAATTTATGAAAAATCGACTAAGTCCGAGATGGCTTTAAGTAGGGATGCTGTATTAAGATGGGAGATGTAGGAGATCAAGATGCATCTCCATGCAGCATCCCATTTATCTTCCAGCATCCTAACATATGAATTTATATGAATTTATGAAAAATCGACTAAGTCCGAGATGGCTTTAAGTAGGGATGCTGTATTAAGATGGGAGATGTAGGAGATCAAGATTCATCTCCATGCAGCATCCCATTCATCTCCCAGCATCCTAACATATGAATTTCTATGAATTTATGAAAAATCGACTAAGTCCGAGATGCCTTTAAGTAGGGATGCTGTATTGAGATGAGAGATGTAGGAGATCAAGATTCATCTCCATGCAGCATCCCATTCATCTCGCAGCATCCTCACAAATGAATTTCTATGAATTTATGAAAAATCGACTAAGTCCGAGATGCCTTTAAGTAGGGATGCTGTATTGAGATGAGAGATGTAGGAGATCAAGATTCATCTCCATGCAGCATCCCATTCATCTCGCAGCATCCTAACATATGAATTTCTATGAATTTATGAAAAATCGACTAAGTCCGAGATGCATTTAAGTAGGAATGCTGTATTAAGATGGGAGATGAAGTAGATCAAGATTCATCTCCATGCTGCATCCCATTCATCTCGCAGCATCCTAACATATGAATTTCTATGAATTTATGAAAAATCGACTAAGTCCGAGATGGCTTTAAGTAGGGATGCTGTATTGAGATGAGAGATGTAGGAGATCAAGATTCATCTCCATGCAGCATCCCATTCATCTCGCAGCATCCTAACATATGAATTTCTATGAATTTATGAAAAATCGACTAAGTCCGAGATGCCTTTAAGTAGGGATGCTGTATTGAGACAGGAGATGTAGGAGACCAAGATTCATCTCCATGCAGCATCCCATTCATCTCCCAGCATCCTAACATATGAATTTCTTAGAATTTATGAAAAATCGACTAAGTCCGAGATGGCTTTAAGTAGGGATGCTGTATTAAGATGGGAGATGTAGGAGATCAAGATGCATCTCCATGCAGCATTCCATTTATCTTCCAGCATCCTAACATATGAATTTATATGAATTTATGAAAAATCGACTAAGTCCGAGATGGCTTTAAGTAGGGATGCTGTATTAAGATGGGAGATGAAGGAGATCAAGATTCATCTCCATGCAGCATCCCATTCATCTCCCAGCATCCTAACATATGAATTTCTATGAATTTATGAAAAATCGACTAAGTCCGAGATGCCTTTAAGTAGGGATGCTGTATTGAGATGAGAGATGTAGGAGATCAAGATTCATCTCCATGCAGCATCCCATTCATCTCGCAGCATCCTCACATATGAATTTCTATGAATTTATGAAAAATCGACTAAGTCCGAGATGCCTTCAAGTAGGGATGCTGTATTGAGATGGGAGATGTAGGAGATCAAGATTCATCTCCATTCAGCATCCCATTCATCTCGCAGCATCCTAACTTATGAATTTCTTAGAATTTATGAAAAATCGACTAAGTCCGAGATGCATTTAAGTAGGGATGCTGTATTAAGATGGGAGATGAAGTAGATCAAGATTCATCTCCATGCAGCATCCCATTCATCTCGCAGCATCCTAACATATGAATTTCTATGAATTTATGAAAAATCGACTAAGTCCGAGATGCCTTCAAGTAGGGATGCTGTATTGAGATGGGAGATGTAGGAGATCAAGATTCATCTCCATGCAGCATCCCATTCATCTCGCAGCATCCCAACATATGTTTTTCTTAGAATTTATGAAAAATCGACTAAGTCCGAGATGCATTTAAGTAGGGATGCTGTATTAAGATGGGAGATGAAGTAGATCAAGATTCATCTCCATGCAGCATCCCATTCATCTCGCAGCATCCTAACATATGAATTTCTATGAATTTATGAAAAATCGACTAAGTCCGAGATGCCTTTAAGTAGGGATGCTGTATTGAGATGGGAGATGTAGGAGATCAAGATTCATCTCCATGCAGCATCCCATTCATCTCCCAGCATCCTAACATATGAATTTCTTAGAATTTATGAAAAATCGACTAAGTCCGAGATGCCTTCAAGTAGGGATGCTGTATTAAGATGGGAGATGAAGAAGATCAAGATTCATCTCCATGCAGCATCGCATTCATCTCGCAGCATCCTAACATATGAATTTCTATGGATTTATGAAAAATCGACTAAGTCCGAGATGGCTTTAAGTAGGGATGCTGTATTGAGATGAGAGATGTAGGAGATCAAGATTCATCTCCATGCAGCATCCCATTCATCTCGCAGCATCCTAACATATGAATTTCTATGAATTTATGAAAAATCGACTAAGTCCGAGATGCCTTTAAGTAGGGATGCTGTATTGAGACAGGAGATGTAGGAGACCAAGATTCATCTCCATGCAGCATCCCATTCATCTCCCAGCATCCTAACATATGAATTTCTTAGAATTTATGAAAAATCGACTAAGTCCGAGATGGCTTTAAGTAGGGATGCTGTATTAAGATGGGAGATGTAGGAGATCAAGATGCATCTCCATGCAGCATCCCATTTATCTTCCAGCATCCTAACATATGAATTTATATGAATTTATGAAAAATCGACTAAGTCCGAGATGGCTTTAAGTAGGGATGCTGTATTAAGATGGGAGATGTAGGAGATCAAGATTCATCTCCATGCAGCATCCCATTCATCTCCCAGCATCCTAACATATGAATTTCTATGAATTTATGAAAAATCGACTAAGTCCGAGATGCCTTTAAGTAGGGATGCTGTATTGAGATGAGAGATGTAGGAGATCAAGATTCATCTCCATGCAGCATCCCATTCATCTCGCAGCATCCTCACATATGAATTTCTATGAATTTATGAAAAATCGACTAAGTCCGAGATGCCTTCAAGTAGGGATGCTGTATTGAGATGGGAGATGTAGGAGATCAAGATTCATCTCCATTCAGCATCCCATTCATCTCGCAGCATCCTAACATATGAATTTCTTAGAATTTATGAAAAATCGACTAAGTCCGAGATGCATTTAAGTAGGGATGCTGTATTAAGATGGGAGATGAAGAAGATCAAGATTCATCTCCATGCAGCATCGCATTCATCTCGCAGCATCCTAACATATGAATTTCTATGGATTTATGAAAAATCGACTAAGTCCAAGATGCCTTAAAGTAGGGATGCTGTATCAAGATGGGAGATGTGGGAGATCAAGATTCATCTCCATGCAGCATCCCATTCATCTCCCAGCATCCTAACATATGAATTTCTATGAATTTATGAAAAATCGACTAAGTCCGAGATGGCTTTAAGAAGGGATGCTGTATTAAGATGGGAGATGAAGTAGATCAAGATTCATCTCCATGCAGCATCCCATTCATCTCGCAGCATCCTAACATATGAATTTCTATGAATTTATGAAAAATCGACTAAGTCCGAGATGCCTTCAAGTAGGGATGCTGTATTGAGATGGGAGATGTAGGAGATCAAGATTCATCTCCATGCAGCATCCCATTCATCTCGCAGCATCCCAACATATGTTTTTCTTAGAATTTATGAAAAATCGACTAAGTCCGAGATGCATTTAAGTAGGGATGCTGTATTAAGATGGGAGATGAAGTAGATCAAGATTCATCTCCATGCAGCATCCCATTCATCTCGCAGCATCCTAACATATGAATTTCTATGAATTTATGAAAAATCGACTAAGTCCGAGATGCCTTTAAGTAGGGATGCTGTATTGAGATGGGAGATGTAGGAGATCAAGATTCATCTCCATGCAGCATCCCATTCATCTCCCAGCATCCTAACATATGAATTTCTTAGAATTTATGAAAAATCGACTAAGTCCGAGATGCCTTCAAGTAGGGATGCTGTATTAAGATGGGAGATGAAGAAGATCAAGATTCATCTCCATGCAGCATCGCATTCATCTCGCAGCATCCTAACATATGAATTTCTATGGATTTATGAAAAATCGACTAAGTCCAAGATGCCTTAAAGTAGGGATGCTGTATCAAGATGGGAGATGTGGGAGATCAAGATTCATCTCCATGCAGCATCCCATTCATCTCCCAGCATCCTAACATATGTTTTTCTTAGAATTTATGAAAAATCGACTAAGTCCGAGATGCATTTAAGTAGGGATGCTGTATTAAGATGGGAGATGAAGTAGATCAAGATTCATCTCCATGCAGCATCCCATTCATCTCGCAGCATCCTAACATATGAATTTCTTAGAATTTATGAAAAATCGACTAAGTCCGAGATGCCTTCAAGTAGGGATGCTGTATTAAGATGGGAGATGAAGAACATCAATATTCATCTGCATGCAGCATCCCATTCATCTCGCAGCATCCTCACATATGAATTTCTATGAATTTATGAAAAATCGACTAAGTCCGAGATGCCTTCAAGTAGGGATGCTGTATTGAGATGGGAGATGTAGGAGATCAAGATTCATCTCCATTCAGCATCCCATTCATCTCGCAGCATCCTAACATATGAATTTCTTAGAATTTATGAAAAATCGACTAAGTCCGAGATGCATTTAAGTAGGGATGCTGTATTAAGATGGGAGATGAAGTAGATCAAGATTCATCTCCATGCAGCATCCCATTCATCTCGCAGCATCCTAACATATGAATTTCTATGAATTTATGAAAAATCGACTAAGTCCGAGATGCCTTCAAGTAGGGATGCTGTATTGAGATGGGAGATGTAGGAGATCAAGATTCATCTCCATGCAGCATCCCATTCATCTCGCAGCATCCCAACATATGTTTTTCTTAGAATTTATGAAAAATCGACTAAGTCCGAGATGCATTTAAGTAGGGATGCTGTATTAAGATGGGAGATGAAGTAGATCAAGATTCATCTCCATGCAGCATCCCATTCATCTCGCAGCATCCTAACATATGAATTTCTATGAATTTATGAAAAATCGACTAAGTCCGAGATGCCTTTAAGTAGGGATGCTGTATTGAGATGGGAGATGTAGGAGATCAAGATTCATCTCCATGCAGCATCCCATTCATCTCCCAGCATCCTAACATATGAATTTCTTAGAATTTATGAAAAATCGACTAAGTCCGAGATGCCTTCAAGTAGGGATGCTGTATTAAGATGGGAGATGAAGAAGATCAAGATTCATCTCCATGCAGCATCGCATTCATCTCGCAGCATCCTAACATATGAATTTCTATGGATTTATGAAAAATCGACTAAGTCCAAGATGCCTTAAAGTAGGGATGCTGTATCAAGATGGGAGATGTGGGAGATCAAGATTCATCTCCATGCAGCATCCCATTCATCTCCCAGCATCCTAACATATGTTTTTCTTAGAATTTATGAAAAATCGACTAAGTCCGAGATGCATTTAAGTAGGGATGCTGTATTAAGATGGGAGATGAAGTAGATCAAGATTCATCTCCATGCAGCATCCCATTCATCTCGCAGCATCCTAACATATGTTTTTCTTAGAATTTATGAAAAATCGACTAAGTCCGAGATGCCTTTAAGTAGGGATGCTGTATTAAGATGGGAGATGAAGAAGATCAAGATTCATCTCCATGCAGCATCCCATTCATCTCGCAGCATCCTAACATATGTTTTTCTTAGAATTTATGAAAAATCGACTAAGTCCGAGATGCATTTAAGTGGGGATGCTGTATTAAGATGGGAGATGAAGTAGATCAAGATTCATCTCCATGCAGCATCCCATTCATCTCGCAGCATCCTTACATATGAATTTCTATGAATTTATAAAAAATCGACTAAGTCCGAGATGCCTTTAAGTAGGGATGCTGTATTGAGATTGGAGATGTAGGAGATCAAGATTCATCTCCATGCAGCATCCTATTCGTCTCGCAGCATCCTAACATATGTTTTTGTTAGAATTTATGAAAAATCGACTAAGTCCGAGAAGCCTTTAAGTAGGGATGCTGTATTAAGATGGGAGATGAAGAAGATCAAGATTCATCTCCATGCAGCATCCAATTCATCTCCCAGCATCCTAACATATGATTTTCTTAGAATTTATGAAAAATCGACTAAGTCCGAGATGCCTTTAAGTAGGGATGCTGTATTGAGATGAAAGATGTAGGAGATCAAGATTCATCTCCATGCAGCATCCCATTCATCTCCCAGCATCCTAACATATGAATTTCTTAGAATTTATGAAAAATCGACTAAGTCCGAGATGGCTTTAAGTAGGGATGCTGTATTAAGATGGGAGATGTAGGAGATCAAGATTAATCAGCATGCAGCATCCCATTCATCTCGCTGCATGATAACATATGAATTTCTATGAATTTATGAAAAATCGACTAAGTCCGAGATGGCTTTAAGAAGGGATGCTGTATTAAGATGGGAGATGAAGAAGATCAAGATTCATCTCCATGCAGCATCCCATTCATCTCGCAGCATCCTAACATATGTTTTTCTTAGAATTCATGAAAAATCGACTAAGTCCGAGATGCCTTCAAGTAGGGATGCTGTATTAAGATGGGAGATGAAGAAGATCAAGATTCATCTCCATGCAGCATCCCATTCATCTCGCAGCACCCTAACATATGTTTTTCTTAGAATTTATGAAAAATCGACTAAGTCCGAGATGCCTTTAAGTAGGGATGCTGTATTAAGATGGGAGATGAAGAAGATCAAGATTCATCTCCATGCAGTATCCCATTCATCCCGCAGCATCCTAACTTATGTTTTTCTTAGAATTTATGAAAAATCGACTAAGTCCGAGATGCCTTTAAGTAGGGATGCTGTATTGAGATGGGAGATGAAGAAGATCAAGATTCATCTCCATGCAGCATCCCATTCATCTCCCAGCATCCTAACATATGTTTTTCTTAGAATTTATGAAAAATCGACTAAGTCCGAGATGCCTTTAAGTAGGGATGCTGTATTAAGACGGGAGATGAAGAAGATAAAGATTCATCTCAATGCAGCATCCCATTCATCTCGCAGCATCCTAACATATGTTTTTCTTAGAATTTATGAAAAATCGACTAAGTCCGAGATGCCTTTAAGTAGGGATGCTGTATTAAGATGGGAGATGAAGAAGATCAAGATTCATCTCCATGCAGCATCCCATTCATCTCGCAGCATCCTAACATATGAATTTCTATGAATTTATGAAAAGTCGACTAAGTCCGAGATGCCTTTAAGTAGGGATGCTGTATTAAGATGGGAGATGAAGAAGATCAAGATTCATCTCCATGCAGCATCTCATTCATCTCCCAGCATCCTAACATATGAATTTCTATGAATTTATGAAAAATCGACTAAGTCCGAGATGCCTTTAAGTAGGGATGCTGTATTGAGATGGGAGATGTAGGAGATCAAGATTCATCTCCATGCAGCATCCCATTCATCTCCCAGCATCCTAACATATGAATTTCTTAGAATTTATGAAAAATCGACTAAGTCCGAGATGCCTTTAAGTAGGGATGCTGTTCAGTTCATCAGTTCATGGCAAGGCCGATATAAGCAGTCAAAGATGAAAAATGTTGACAAAATGAACAAAAATTACCTTGGTACGCGAATAGCGGCCAGGGATGAAGAGGTACGAAGGTGGTGTAGAAGAATTATAATTAGGGCTTGGTACGCTCTAAAAGTTTGCCGAAGACCGCAAAGCGCTCACACCCATAGAAAGTGGCCATTTGGGCCGAACAGTGCGTGCAAAGAGGTGAAAATGCAAAAATTGCACTTTGTGGGGCGATTTGCGGGGAGAAGGAGGGGTCGGAGGGCAAAATGTCCCTTGACCAAAAAGTCTTATCTCGTCAAGATCTACAACATTGCCGAAGACCGCAAAGCGCTAGCTCGCAATCGAAAAATCGAGAATTTGAAAATTTTCTAAGTCTTGGGCTCCCTAAGGAAAAGTTTCAAAAATCACGTTTGTCCCCAATTTTGAAGGGGAAGGAGTCGGTTCCGGGGCATGGTGTCTTCGGCAAAAAGTCTTATCTTTTTGCGTACTTTCGACTAGTTCAATAAAAATTTTTGACCCAAAATTTGTTCGGCGGACCCCTAGGTCGAAAAACCCGAAAAAAGTCGAAAAAAGTCGAAAATGTCGAAAAATGAGAAAACCTCATATTCGGACTCTACACGAGCCCCAGATATTGAAAAGTGAAATCCGCGGTCGATTTGGAACAAAAAATTGACCTAGGCAAAGTTGTATGGAGGTAGGGACCCCTGAGAAAAAAGTTTGGTCCCGAGGCTCCTTGGACCACCAAGTCCCTAGGTCGGACCAAAATCGGAAAAAATCCGACCAAAGTCGAAAGTGTCGAAAATTTTAAAAAACCCCTTTTGGGGCCCTATGGCCTCCCTAGATAATGAAAAGTGAGGTCCGCGGCCGATCCGGAAGAAAAACTTGACCTAGGCAAACTTGTATGACGGTGGGGACCCAAAAAAATTTCGATGAGTGTAGTTTAGACAGGCCGGAAAATGTATCGGTGGTCCGTATCAAGGGACGTCTTTTAGTTCCATGGGGTGGTGGTCGTCGAACAAAGTCGCCTAGGTCGACCACCAGAAAGACCAGTCGTGTTGTAATGGATGTTTTGACCACTTTACTAGGGAAACCTAGTAGGTCGAAGCAAATTTGGGGTTCGAGATGAGTTGGTGAAAGTTGGTCCAACCTAGGTGTGCTTGGTGGAGGTTGACCATGAAAGTAGAGCATGATAGGAATGACCATAACTTTGGTTCTAGATGTCGGATCGGTACACTTGAGGCAGTTTTGGAAAGGTGAAGGCCTGCTCTAGCTATGTTTCCTACCAAGCTGAGCGCCTACTAGTGACCCGGAGGAGGTATTAAGGGTCAAAGGCAAAAAGGGGTACCCTAAAGTGCATGTGACCAAGAAAATGGGAAAAACGGTATCGCCTATAGCTCAGGCTGTATGGCTCGGATCGGAAAGCTTGGATATGCGTTGGAAAGGTCTTGACGAGCGCTAGCTATGTGTCCTACCAAGCGAAGCGCTAGGTGTTGAGCAAGTCGGTCATATTAGAGGGCAAAGGTGAAAAATGGTGGTTTAGAGGCGAAAATTCACCTTATGATCGAAAATAGCGGGCGAACGATAAGAGCTACGAACACGGCGTAGAACAATCATAAGTACGTTACCACAAGACCTAACTTTGGCCAATATAGAGCGAGAAGATCGGAGGTACCCATCAGGGTGATATGGCTGGTTCAAAGTTGGACCAAAACGAGACTTGAGAAATGGGTTGAAACACGGTATCGCGAATAACTCAGGCTGTATGGAACGGATCGACAAGCTAAGATCAGTGTTGGAAAGGTCGAACCAAGCGCTAACTATAATCCCAAACAACCGAAGCGCTAAGTGTTGAGCAAAACTGAGTTATTAAGCGACAAAGTGGAAAAATAATACCAAAATTTCCAAAAATCACACAAGACCAAGAATACCGAGCAGGCGGTAAGAGATAGCGGGTTGACGTAGAATACTTATAAGTTTGCCTCTACGAGACCTAAAAGTCGTCCATAGACAGCGAGAAGATCGGACCACTCTGGAAGGGTGATACGAGTGGTCAAAAATTGGCAAAAATGAAACATGGCTAAAATGGATTTGACTTGTGCACCGTATAGCTCCGGCTGTATGGCATGGATTGTTAAGCTAGGATATGTTTTGGAAAGGTAACACCCAGCGCTAGATACGACTAGAAGAAAGCAAAGCGCTAACTAGCATGATTTGGAAGTTATTAAGTGTCAAAGTCGAAAAATGTTACCAAAATTGAAACTCGAGTACATTGGGCCAAAAAGTACAAGTTGTGAAATTTGGACTTACGAGTAAAATACCGAGCAGGCGGTAAGAGATAGAGACTTGGTGTAGAACAATTATATGTTGGGCATGTTATAACCTATATTTGGCCCGAACATAGTGACGAGATCGGTGGTACCCAAAAGGGTGGTACAGGTGTTAGATGGTTTTCCCAGAGCATAAGCTCCACATGATATGGAAAACGGGAAACATCATAACTTCGGCTGTATGGCATGGAATGGAACGAACAAGGTATCGATGGAAAGAGAAAAGGTAGCGCTAACTATAATTCCTACCAAGCAAAGCGCTAGCATGTGACCGTTCGGGTGTTATTGTGAGTCAAAGTCAGAAATTGTTACCACGAGAGGCGAAAATCCGACTAAGTCCATGAATACCGGGCTGGCGGTAAGAGATACGGCTTGGCCGTAGAACATTTATAAGTTGGCCAATACAAGACCTAAGTTTCGTCCATAGACGACAAGAAGATCGAAGATACGTGAAGGTGAGATATGGGCGTCCCAAAGTGGGCCTTTGAAAAAGTGACAAACTTCCCTTATAACAGCATACACCAAATATCTCTGGCTCTATGGCACCGAATAAGAAGTTGAGGTCAGCGATAGAAAGGTGATAGTCAGCGCTAAATATCATACGAACAGAGTGAAGCGCTAAAGGGAAAGGATCTTGGTGATATAAGGTGACAAAGTCGAGAAAAGTTGCCTCAAAATCATGAAAAATGTGAAAAAATGGCTAAGTCCCGGGTGCCTTAAGGGCAGGTTGATCGAATGTACCGAGCTGGCGGTACGAGATAGAGACTTGGTGTAGAACAATTATATGTTTGGCATGGCAAGACCTACATTTGGTCAATACAAAGTGAGAAGATCAAAGAAACCCGTAAGGGTGATATTGGTGTCCAAAGGTAAAAAGCACTAAGTCTTGGGAAACTTATATGAAGAAAAAGGACCCTGATGGGTCATATAGGATGGATCGAAAAATCGGCTAAGTCCCAAAATGGGGATGTCAGAACTACACTCATGTGTTACCACACCAAGCAAGGCAAACTTATATGAAGCAAAGGACCCTGATGGGTCATATGGTATTTTACGAAAAATCGGCTAAGTCCCAAAATGGTGATGTCAGAACTACACTAAAATGTTACCACACCAAGCAAGGCAAACTTATATGAAGGCAAGGACCCTGATGGGTCATATGGTATTTTACGAAAAATCGGCTAAGTCCCAAAATGGTGATGTCAGAACTACACTAAAATGTTACCACACCAAGCAAGGCAAACTTATATGAAGGCAAGGACCCTGATGGGTCATATGGTATGGATCGAAAAATCGGCTAAGTCCCAAAATGGGGATGTCTGAACTACACTCAAATGTTACCACATCAAGCAAGGCAAACTTATATGAAGGAAAGGACCCTGATGGGTCATATGGTATTTTACGAAAAATCGGCTAAGTCCCAAAATGGGGATGTCAGAACTACACTCATGTGTTACCACACCAAGCAAGGCAAACTTATATGAAGGCAAGGACCCTGATGGGTCATATGGTATTTTACGAAAAATCGGCTAAGTCCCAAAATGATGATGTCAGAACTACACTCAAATGTTACCACACCAAGCAAGGCAAACTTATATGAAGCAAAGGACCCTGATGGGTCATATGGTATTGATCGAAAAATCGGCTAAGTCCCAAAATGGGGATGTCAGAACTACACTCAAATGTTACCACACCAAGCAAGGCAAACTTATATGAAGGCAAGGACCCTGATGGGTCATATGGTATTTTACGAAAAATCGGCTAAGTCCCAAAATGGGGATGTCAGAACTACACTAAAAAGTTACCACACCAAGCAAGGCAAACTTATATGAAGCAAAGGACCCATATGGGTCATATGGTATTTTACGAAAAATCGGCTAAGTCCCAAAATGATGATGTCAGAACTACACTCAAATGTTACCATACCAAGCAAGGCAAACTTATATGAAGCAAAGGACCCTGATGGGTCATATGGTATTTTACGAAAAATCGGCTAAGTCCCAAAATGGGGATGTCAGAACTACACAAAAAGTTACCACACCAAGCAAGGCAAACTTATATGAAGGCAAGGACCCTGATGGGTCATATGGTATTTTACGAAAAATCGGCTAAGTCCCAAAATGATGATGTCAGAACTACACTCAAATGTTACCACACCAAGCAAGGCAAACTTATATGAAGCAAAGGACCCTGATGGGTCATATGGTATTGATCGAAAAATCGGCTAAGTCCCAAAATGGGGATGTCAGAACTACACTCAAATGTTACCACACCAAGCAAGGCAAACTTATATGAAGCAAAGGACCCTGATGGGTCATATGGTGTTTTACGAAAAATCGGCTAAGTCCCAAAATGGGGATGTCAGAACTACACTCAAATGTTACCACACCAAGCAAGGCAAACTTATATGAAGCAAAGGACCCTGATGGGTCATATGGTATTTTACGAAAAATCGGCTAAGTCCCAAAATGGGGATGTCAGAACTACACTCAAATGTTACCACACCAAGCAAGGCAAACTTATATGAAGCAAAGGACCCTGATGGGTCATATGGGATGGATCGAAAAATCGGCTAAGTCCCAAAATGGGGATGTCAGAACTACACTCATGTGTTACCACATCAAGCAAGGCAAACTTATATGAAGCAAAGGACCCTGATGGGTCATATGGTATTGATCGAAAAATCGGCTAAGTCCCAAAATGGGGATGTCAGAACTACACTCAAATGTTACCACACCAAGCAAGGCAAACTTATATGAAGCAAAGGACCCTGATGGGTCATATGGTATTTTACGAAAAATCGGCTAAGTCCCAAAATGGGGATGTCAGAACTACACTCAAATGTTACCACACCAAGCAAGGCAAACTTATATGAAGCAAAGGACCCTGATGGGTCATATGGTATTTTACGAAAAATCGGCTAAGTCCCAAAATGGGGATGTCAGAACTACACTCAAATGTTACCACACCAAGCAAGGCAAACTTATATGAAGCAAAGGACCCTGATGGGTCATATGGTATTTTACGAAAAATCGGCTAAGTCCCAAAATGGGGATGTCAGAACTACACTCAAATGTTACCACACCAAGCAAGGCAAACTTATATGAAGCAAAGGACCCTGATGGGTCATATGGTATGGATCGAAAAATCGGCTAAGTCCCAAAATGGGGATGTCAGAACTACACTCATGTGTTACCACATCAAGCAAGGCAAACTTATATGAAGCAAAGGACCCTGATGGGTCATATGGTATTGATCGAAAAATCGGCTAAGTCCCAAAATGGGGATGTCAGAACTACACTCAAATGTTACCACACCAAGCAAGGCAAACTTATATGAAGCAAAGGACCCTGATGGGTCATATGGTATTTTACGAAAAATCGGCTAAGTCCCAAAATGGGGATGTCAGAACTACACTCAAATGTTACCACACCAAGCAAGGCAAACTTATATGAAGCAAAGGACCCTGATGGGTCATATGGTATTTTACGAAAAATCGGCTAAGTCCCAAAATGGGGATGTCAGAACTACACTCAAATGTTACCACACCAAGCAAGGCAAACTTATATGAAGCAAAGGACCCTGATGGGTCATATGGTATTTTACGAAAAATCGGCTAAGTCCCAAAATGGGGATGTCAGAACTACACTCAAATGTTACCACACCAAGCAAGGCAAACTTATATGAAGCAAAGGACCCTGATGGGTCATATGGTATGGATCGAAAAATCGGCTAAGTCCCAAAATGGGGATGTCAGAACTACACTCAAATGTTACCACACCAAGCAAGGCAAACTTATATGAAGCAAAGGACCCTGATGGGTCATATGGTATTTTACGAAAAATCGGCTAAGTCCCAAAATGGGGATGTCAGAACTACACTCAAATGTTACCACACCAAGCAAGGCAAACTTATATGAAGCAAAGGACCCTGATGGGTCATATGGTATGGATCGAAAAATCGGCTAAGTCCCAAAATGGGGATGTCAGAACTACACTCAAATGTTACCACACCAAGCAAGGCAAACTTATATGAAGCAAAGGACCCTGATGGGTCATATGGTATTTTACGAAAAATCGGCTAAGTCCCAAAATGGGGATGTCAGAACTACACTCAAATGTTACCACACCAAGCAAGGCAAACTTATATGAAGCAAAGGACCCATATGGGTCATATGGTATTTTACGAAAAATCGGCTAAGTCCCAAAATGATGATGTCAGAACTACACTCAAATGTTACCATACCAAGCAAGGCAAACTTATATGAAGGAAAGGACCCATATGGGTCATATGGTATTTTACGAAAAATCGGCTAAGTCCCAAAATGGGGATGTCAGAACTACACTAAAAAGTTACCACACCAAGCAAGGCAAAGTACCTAGGTGAACCCTAGGAAGAAACACGGACCAAGTCAGATGGCCTAAGTCAATAGAACAAGTGACCTAGGCAAAGTTGTATGGCGCTGAGGACCCTGAAAAATCTGGTTAGTGTAGTTTAGACAGGGTAGGTTTTTGGGTCGGCCGAACCCCCTTATTTTGGGTTTTGGCCACATCAAGAAGCTACACCTAGGCAAACTGCCTAGGGTGAAAGTGCGAAGACCAATCGAATAGTAAGACAAGTTTTGACCGATCGCCCTAGGCAAGCTTGTATGAAGAAAGGGACCCTAAGGGTCATATGGAAATACATGAAAAATCGGCTAAGTCCCAAAATTGGGATGTCAGAACTACACTAAAAAGTTACCACATCAAGCAAGGCAAACTACCTAGGTGAACCCTAGCAAGAAACACGGACCAAGTCAGATGGCCTAAGTCAAGAGTGCAAGTGACCTAGGCAAAGTTGTATGACGGTGAGGACCCTGAAAAATCTGGTTAGTGTAGTTTAGACAGGGGAGGTTTTTGGGTCGGCTGAACCTCCTTATTTTGGGTTTTGACCTCCTCAAGAAGCTACACCTAGGCAAACTGCCTAGGGTGAAAGTGCGAAGACCAATCGAATAGTAAGACAAGTTTTGACCGATCGCCCTAGGCAAGCTTGTATGAAGAAAGGGACCCTATGGGTCATATGGAAATACATGAAAAATCGGCTAAGTCCCAAAATTGGGATGTCTGAACTACACTAAAAAGTTACCACATCAAGCAAGGCAAAGTACCTAGGTGAACCCTAGCAAGAAACACGGACCAAGTCAGATGGCCTAAGTCAAGAGAACAAGTGACCTAGGCAAAGTTGTATGACGGTGAGGACCCTGAAAAATCTGGTTAGTGTAGTTTAGACAGGGGAGGTTTTTGAGTCGGCTGAACCTCCTTATTTTGGGTTTTGACCTCCTCAAGAAGCTACACCTAGGCAAACTGCCTAGGGTGAAAGTGCGAAGACCAATCGAATAGTAAGACAAGTTTTGACCGATCGCCCTAGGCAAGCTTGTATGAAGAAAGGGACCCTATGGGTCATATGGAAATACATGAAAAATCGGCTAAGTCCCAAAATTGGGATGTCTGAACTACACTAAAAAGTTACCACAGCAAGCAAGGCAAAGTACCTAGGTGAACCCTAGGAAGAAACACGGACCAAGTCAGATGGCCTAAGTCAAGAGTACAAGTGACCTAGGCAAAGTTGTATGGCGCTGAGGACCCTGAAAAATCGGGTTAGTGTAGTTCAGACAGGGGAGGTTTCTGGGTCGGCTGAACCTCCTTATTTCGGGTTTTGGCCTCCTCAAGAAGACAGACCTAGGCAAACTGCCTAGGGTGAAAGTGCGAAGACCAATCGAATAGTAAGACAAGTTTTGACCGATCGCCCTAGGCAAGCTTGTATGAAGAAAGGGACCCTATGGGTCATATGGAAATACATGAAAAATCGGCTAAGTCCCAAAATTGGGATGTCTGAACTACACTAAAAAGTTACCACATCAAGCAAGGCAAAGTACCTAGGTGAACCCTAGGAAGAAACACGGACCAAGTCAGATGGCCTAAGTCAAGAGTACAAGTGACCTAGGCAAAGTTGTATGGCGCTGAGGACCCTGAAAAATCGGGTTAGTGTAGTTCAGACAGGGGAGGTTTCTGGGTCGGCTGAACCTCCTTATTTCGGGTTTTGGCCTCCTCAAGAAGACAGACCTAGGCAAAGTGCCTAGGGTGAAAGTGCGAAGACCAATCGAATAGTAAGACAAGTTTTGACCGATCGCCCTAGGCAAGCTTGTATGAAGAAAGGGACCCTATGGGTCATTTGAAAATATACGAAAAATCGGCTAAGTCCCGAAATTGGGATGTCTGAACTACACTAAAAAGTTACCACATCAAGCAAGGCAAAGTACCTAGGTGAACCCTAGGAAGAAACACGGACCAAGTCAGATGGCCTAAGTCAAGAGTACAAGTGACCTAGGCAAAGTTGTATGGCGCTAAGGACCATGAAAAATCGGGTTAGTGTAGTTAAGACAGGGGAGGTTTCAGGGTCGGCTGGACCTCCTTATTTCGGGTTTTGGCCTCCTCAAGAAGACAGACCTAGGCGAACTGCCTAGGGTGAAAGTGCGAAGACCAATCGAATAGTAAGACAAGTTTTGACCGATCGCCCTAGGCAAGCTTGTATGAAGAAAGGGACCCTATGGGTCATATGGAAATACATGAAAAATCGGCTAAGTCCCAAAATTAGGATGTCTGAACTACACTAAAAAGTTACCACATCAAGCAAGGCAAAGTACCTAGGTGAACCCTAGGAAGAAACACGGACCAAGTCGGATGGCCTAAGTCAAGAGTACAAGTGACCTAGGCAAAGTTGTATGGCGCTGAGGACCCTGAAAAATCGGGTTAGTGTAGTTCAGACAGGGGAGGTTTCAGGGTCGGCCGAACCTCCTTATTTCGGGTTTTGGCCTCCTCAAGAAGACAGACCTAGGCGAACTGCCTAGGGTGAAAGTGCGAAGACCAATCGAATAGTAAGACAAGTTTTGACCGATCGCCCTAGGCAAGCTTGTATGAAGAAAGGGACCCTATGGGTCATATGGAAATATACGAAAAATCGGCTAAGTCCCAAAATTGGGATGTCAGAACTACACTATAAAGTTACCACATTAGCAAGGCAGACTTGTATGAAGAACGGGACCCTGGTGAAAGTAGCAAATATCCCAAACCGAACATGAATATTATACACACAAGAGTACGAACATAAAGGAACACGGACCAAGCGTACCGAGAGAATCGGTACTATAGAACCCTAGTGGTTCTACACAAAGACTTTATGTTAGGGGTTCAAGCCCCATAGTACTCAAACGGTGACAGTAGCAAATATCCCAAAACGAACGTGAATCTTATTCACAAGAGTACGAACATAAAGGAACACGGACCAAGCGTACCGAGAGAATCGGTACTATAGAGCCCTCGTGGTTCTACACAAAGACTTTATGTTCGGGGTTCACACCCCAAATCGAACGTGGAATTTACTTTCTGATGGTCATGCGGTCGTCCAAAGGGGTCTAGTATCCTGGGATGACAAGCATCACGGGCACAGCTCGTATCAAAACAGTCGAAGAGGCCCGCGAAAGCTTGCTTTCCATGGCTATGCGATGCACAAATTGAGTTTACTCACCGTAGTATAAAACGAACGAACCGAACCTATCCGAGTAGGGATAATGGGCGCAGTAACATACTTCTGTGACCCAGCGAGAGTTGAACGAGGTGACATGAACTGTCAGTGGCTTATATCAGATGGGATACATACATGAGATTGCTTTCAAATCTACACTCGAAAACCTAACCAAGTAAAAGCGAACGTGGGGAGGATTCGAAACTGGTAACGAAATCTTAAGCTGGAAAGAGTCATCACTATGGATACATATTATGCGAAACCAATCAAGTGCTCAGTACTGATCCAAAACCTAAGAGCACTAGTGAACACCTTATTCTCACCCTAGTTCACATCCAAGTGATCGACCACGTGTGTGAAGCAAAGACCAATCGAATTCCTGAATGAACCGAACACTATGAACAAATGGCCAAAAACGTTATAACTATCCAAACATACTACTATCTAGCGAAAGTCATCACGATGGAACCATACCATGATCTTTAACCTATAGCGCTCACCATATTCCTACCCAGAGTGCAAGTGAACAGATTGCTCACCCCTACCCAGTTCACAACCACGTGATCGACTAACATACCGAGGTTACCACAAGTCAAAGTTATACGTTTACAAGCGCAAGACCAATCGAAAACCCCGAAAGCAATCTCGACCCAAAATGTATTATCCGTGAGTGTAGTCGAGTCTCGTACTCGTCATCTGTAATCGTCGGATAGAATATCCAGTACACGGTTGTCTTTCCAAATGAAATCTACATACAGAACTCGCTCTTGGCAAATGGGTGGCAATGGCGCAATCAGGAGCGAGTTCCCGTCCGGGTGCCAAGTGATTGGCAAATGTCTGGGGGAAAGCAACCATATATTGATTGTTAGTGTACTGGGTGTTTGAGGTATGTAGTATCCACGCTTGGTTGGGTGTGTCAGAGGACCATGGATGCGTTCACAACCCCAATTGGGGTACATCGGGAATGATTTTGTGGAACCGATGTGCCCGGCACACACTAAGTTTTGTTGCAAGTTAATAGTGTGCCATGTCCGGGGGGGTTGTGATTAAACTCTGGTGAATTGCGTACTGTGGTGATTGGGGTATGAAAGCCCCGCAGTTGCAATGATCGGACGCGCCTAGCGTGTCCTTTAGTTGATGGTAGGGAAATGAAGGCCCTTGTCAGCTCACCTAAGTATTCATGGAAGTTTGGCATAAGGTCGCTGTGGTAGGGGTATGAAGGCCCCGTCAGCGCATGCACAATCGGGCGCACGTGCGCTTAGCGGAGTCGAATGCCGCTCAAGTGCCTGTCCGGTGCATCGGGTGTGTGTGATACGAGGGCAATGAGGTTCGCACGGGGGCTCGCCTCCCGTGTGCTACCGGACTTGACAACATATAGAACGTGGTGTTTGCTCCTCCGGGTGCAATGGGACAATGAACATTCGAACGCAAAGTCGGAATTCTGGTTGATCCTACCAGTAATATACGCTCGTCTCAAAGGTTAAGCCATGCATGTCTAAGTACAAACAGATTTAATGTGAAACCGCATAAGGCTCAGTATAACAGCTATAATTTACGAGATCATCAACCTAGTTACTTGGATAACTGTGGAAAATCTAGAGCTAATACATGCAACATGCCAGGACCCTCGCGGGAACTGGTGCACTTATTAGTCAAACCAATCGCGGGTTCTCCGTGTCATTGAGTTGAAGTCTGGATAATGATGCTGATCGTATGGTCTCGCACCGACGACAGATCTCGCAAATATCTGCCCTATCAACTATGGATGGTAGTATAGAGGACTACCATGGTTGCAACGGGTAACGGGGAATCAGGGTTCGATTCCGGAGAGGGAGCCTGAGAAATGGCTACCACATCCAAGGAAGGCAGCAGGCGCGTAAATTACCCAATCCCGGGACGGGGAGGTAGTGACGAGAAATAACAATATGAAACTCTTTAATGATGTTTCATAATTGGAATGAGTAGAGCATAAATCCTTCTACGAGGATCAAGTGGAGGGCAAGTCTGGTGCCAGCAGCCGCGGTAATTCCAGCTCCACTAGCGTATATTAAAATTGTTGCGGTTAAAACGTTCGAAGTTGATACTTGTCCAACACAGTCCGGCTCCGCCGACCCGGTCAACCCGTGGTCGGTGGGCCAAGTCGGAATCTGGTTGCGACTCAATGGTGTGGTAGGGCACCAAGTCTGTGTCATGGTGTGCCCTTCAACGGGTGCAAGTGTAACATAGAGCTCGACCGCTCACGTTTACCTTGAACAAATTAGAGTGCTTAAAGCAGGGTGCCCAAACGCCCTAGAATAATCTTGCATGGAATAATGGAATACGACCTTGGTCTAATCTTTCATTGGTTTGTACTCAGACCGGAGGTAATGATTAACAGAAGTAGTTGGGGACACTAGTATTACGGCGCGAGAGGTGAAATTCGTAGACCGTCGTAAGACTAACTAAAGCGAAGGCATTTGTCAAGGATGCTTTCTTTAATCAAGAACGAAAGTTAGAGGATCGAAGGCGATTAGATACCGCCCTAGTTCTAACCGTAAACGATGCCAACTAGCAATTGGGAGACGCTACAACCAGGTGCTCTCAGTAGCTTCCGGGAAACCAAAGTCAGGTTCCGGGGGAAGTATGGTTGCAAAGTTGAAACTTAAAGGAATTGACGGAAGGGCACCACAATGAAATGGAGCTTGCCTCACGGGACACGGTCTTCAGCCGGTGACGGCTGACACGCTCCTCGACCACATGCTGCACGATCCTGACGCCTGGGAGCGTGTGGAAGAGGCGGCGGTCAGTGTCACCCGCGAGCTGCAGCGAGTTTGGAGAATCGAAAGCGGCGTGGAGGCTCGACGAGCGGTTCATCGAGAGAGGCGGCGAGCGGCGGAGCAGGCAGCACGACAGCAGCGGCGGCGAGAGGGCCGATTCGGCCTCGACCCAACGCTGAGGGATCGTATACTGGCCATGGACGAGGTGACGCGCGTGGAATTCAGGCGGGTGGCTCGCCAGCTTCAGGATAACATCAGGCGCCTGGAGCTTCGTCGTGACCGGATGCCGACGAGGGTATTCGAGGCTACTATGGCCGTCCGTGTGGCCAGCCTCCGACATCACGATGCGGCACCAGAGAACCGGGCAGCAACGGCGGCAACCTTACAACAGGCACAACTGTCATTGCAGGAGGCTCGACGAGAGCGAAGGAACGCTCGACAACGGCAGACGAGACGAGCAGAGCGACGAGCAGAGCGGCAGGAGAGCCGCGCAAGTGCGCGCCAACGGCGCAGATGATTACCAGGGGACGAGTCCCAGTAGGCCTACGCCTAATAGATAGATAGTGGCTCGACAGCCAGACGCCCGCCCCACACGGCTCTACCGTGTAGGTGCATGCCGTGTGGGGCACCTTCAAGGGCGAGAGTAGGGAGTAGGAATTGTCTTTCTGTAAACTGTGATATAATTTTTAGAATTTTAAGAGAAATACAGTTCTGAACCCTGATGAAAAAAAATGAAATGGAGCTTGCGGTTCAATTTGACTCAACACGGGAAAACTTACCAGGTCCGAACTTATGGAGGTGAGACAGATTAATAGCTCTTTCTCAAATTTAAGGGTAGTGGTGCATGGCCGTTCTTAGTTCGTGGATTGATTTGTCTGGTTAATTCCGATAACGAACGTGACTCACATATGCTAACTAGAACGCAGTCAGCGTTAATGCGTCGATGCCGATTGGAACGGGTTAGGACCTTTCGGTGGAGTATGACCTGACACCTTCGCTGTTCGTGTGCGCAAGTGCACTTACGGTACGCTGCTTAGCAGGACAATTTGTGTTTAGCAAAATGAGATCGAGCGATAACAGGTCCGTGATGCCCTTAGATGTTCTGGGCTACACGCGTGCTACAATGTGGGTAGCAGCGTGTCTCCTATTCCGAGAGGAACGGGAAATCACTCAAATACTCACTTAGTAGGGATTATGGATTGCAATGGTCCATATGAACTCGGAACTTCTAGTAAGTGCTGGTCATCAGCCAGCGTTGAATACGTCCCTGCCCTTTGTACACACCGCCCGTCGCTACTACCGTTGGATTATTTAGTGAGGTCTTTGGAGATGATCGTTCGCTGGATCCTCGTGAACCGCGTCTGCTTTATCGAAGTTGACCGAACTTGATGATTTAGAGGAAGTAAAAGTCGTAACAAGGTTTCCGTAGGTGAACCTGCGGAAGGATCATTAGTGGCCAAGTGATCCTTCCAGAAGTCCGAACCTGCGGGTTGAGACTTCGGCACAAGTTGCCATATGATAATTGACGAAACACTATAGAAGTCCGAACCTGCGGGTTGAGACTCAGGCACAAGTTGCCATATGAAAGTTGACGAAACACTAACAAGTCCGAACCTGCGGGTTGAGACTTAGGCACACGTTGCCTTATACATGACTTCGAACAAATACACAAGTCCGAACCTGCGGGTTGAGACTTAGGCACAAGTTGCCTTATACATGACTTCGAACAAATACACAAGTCCGAACCTGCGGGTTGAGACTTAGGCACAAGTTGCCATATGAAAGTTGACGAAACACTAACAAGTCCGAACCTGCGGGTTGAGACTTAGGCACACGTTGCCTTATACATGACTTCGAACAAATACACAAGTCCGAACCTGCGGGTTGAGACTTAGGCACAAAATGCCTTATACATACATTGGCCAAATAAACAGAAGTCCGAACCTGCGGGTTGAGACTTAGGCACAAGTTGCCATATTATATTCGATCAAACACTAAGTAGTCCGAACCTGCGGGTTGAGACTCAAGACCGTAACAAGATGTCACTATACAAGTCCGAACCTAAGGGTTGAGACTTAATGCGATCTAGATACCAAGTTGACATCCAATACCTGTTGAGCAAAACCAAAGATTCCCTGTTCTCCAATGTATACACTATATAACAGGGAATCATGAAGAAATCAAGCAAGCGTGAAACAAAGTCATCACTTGGGCATGCTCGATAGCCAACCACATGACCTTAACCTAAGAGAGCATGCAAACCACATGATACCTATAAACGATTAACCCGCCCTAGTTCAATCGTTCACCAAGTGATGACTTCAGTATGGCTAAGAGAAAAACTTTTAAATGGGAAAAACTCTAAGTCCGAACCTCCGGGTTGAGACTTCCGCGTCGGAGGTGGGCGCACCTCCTATCCGAAAGATGATGAATCAGGGGTGTTCGGTCAGCAATGGTCGGATGCCCCGTCGTAGTCCAACTATGACAATCAAAGTCAAGACCTCCGGGTTGAGACTTTCCGCGAGTACAAGCATAAAGGAACACGGACCAAGCCGTACCGAGAGAATCGGTACTAGAGCCCTCGTGGTTCTACATTGAGAGAGCCCTCGTGGTTCTCATTAGGGGCTTTATGCAAGTCGTACTCAATACTGTGGTGTGAAGTATAAAGTATAGTCCTCGCCTGGTCCACGCTGCTTCGGCGGTCCTGGGTAAGATAGTTAATTCTAGCTTGCCCTATGTGGAAGAGGACTCAATACCCTACCTGTTGAGCTTGAAACAAAGTCATCACTTGGGCATGCTCATATTGCCATACACAATTACATTATATTCGAATGAGCATGCAAGCGACCCTATATAGACCGAACCAAAACGATAGATACCGCCGTAGTTCACCCCCACCAAGTGATGACTTCAGTATGGCTAGTGTGTGAAGTATAAAGTATAGTCCTCCCCTGGTCCACACTGCTTCGGCGGTCCTGGGTAAGATAGTTAGTTCTAGCTTGCCCTATGTGGAAGAGGACACAATACTTAATACTTAGAGTACAAGCATAAAGGAACACGGACCAAGCCGTACCGAGAGAATCGGTACTAGAGCCCTCGCGGTTCTACATTGTGAGCCCTCGTGGTTCAAACTAGATACTTTATGCAAGGCGTACTCAAAACTGTGGTGTGAAGTATAAAGTATAGTCCTCATCTGGTCCACGCTGCTTCGGCGGTCCTGGGTAAGATAGTTAATTCTAGCTTGCCCTATGTGGAAGAGGACACAATACTTAATACTGTGGTGTAATGGACAAGGTATAGTCCTCCACTGGTCCACGCTGCTCCGGCGGTCCTGGGTAAGATAGTTCATTCTAGCTTGCCCTATGTGGAAGAGGACTCAATACCCTACCTGTTGAGCTTGAAACAAAGTCATCACTTGGGCATGCTCATATTGCCATACAATATTCCATTATCTACTAATGAGCATGCAGCTATATGATTATAACCTGTAAACGATTACCCCGCCGTAGTTCAGCGCTTCAACCAAGTGATGACTTCAGTATGGCTAGTGTGTGAAGTATAAAGTATAGTCCTCCCCTGGTCCACACTGCTTCGGCGGTCCTGGGTAAGATAGTTAGTTCTAGCTTGCCCTATGTGGAAGAGGACACCATACTTAATACTGTGGTGTAATGAACAAAGTATAGTCCTCCACTGGTCCACGCTGCTTCGGCGGTCCTGGGTAAGATAGTTAGTTCTAGCTTGCCCTATGTGGAAGAGGGCATACAAGACAAAGTATAGTTCTCCCCTGGTCCACGCTGCTTCGGCGGTCCTGGGTAAGATAGTTAATTCTAGCTTGCCCTATGTGGAAGAGAGCATACATGAACCAAGAACGAAGGTTATGATCGAGGAATGATTCGACAACTAACCGATGGTATGAAATGTGAAGAATTCAAGCAAGCACACAATCAAGTCATCACTTGGGCATGCTCGATAGCCAACCTCATGACATTAACCTAGTAGAGCATGCGAAAACCAATATATATGTAAACGATGCCTCCCTAGTTCAGCGCTTCAACCAAGTGATGACTTCAGAATGGCTAAATCAAATCGGTTCAAACCATACCATCGGTATCCTATTGAAACACACAAGTCGATATCAAACCTCATGATTGTGTAGTCCTCCACTGGTCCACGCCGCTTCGGCCGTCCTGGGTAAAATGGAACATTCCAGCTTGCCCTATGTGGAAGAGGGCACATTACTCAATACTGTGGTGTGAAGTATAAAGTTCAGTTCTCCCCTGGTCCACGCTGCTTCGGCGGTCCTGGGTAAGATAGTTCATTCTAGCTTGCCCTATGTGGAAGAGGACACTTAATACTTCGTCTCTAAGCGGCGGCTTGACTCCTCCCTACGGGGAACGGGTTTACGCGCACAGCGGCGGCTTACGCACTATGGCAGTCATGGATGCCTTACGTTTCTATGAAAAGTGTGTTCCTCCCCTGGTCCACGCTGCTTCGGCAGTCCTGGGTAAGATAGTTAGTTCTAGCTTGCCCTATGTGGAAGAGGACACGTAGACTTACTGTGGTGTGAAGTATAAAGTTCAGTTCTCCCCTGGTCCACGCCGCTTCGGCCGTCCTGGGTAAAATGGATTCATCCAGCTTGCCCTATGTGGAATGAGGACACTTTATGCTTCGTCTCTAAGCGGCGGCTTGCTCCTCCCTACGGGGAACGGGTATACGCGCACAGCGGCGGCTTACGTTATGGCAGTCATGGATGCCTTACGTTTCCATGAAAAGTGTGTTCCTCCCCTGGTCCACGCTGCTTCGGCAGTCCTGGGTAAGATAGTTAGTTCTAGCTTGCCCTATGTGGAAGAGGACACGTAGACTTACTGTGGTGTGAAGTATAAGGTTCAGTTCTCCCCTGGTCCACGCCGCTTCGGCCGTCCTGGGTAAAATGGATTCATCCAGCTTGCCCTATGTGGAATGAGGACACTTTATGCTTCGTCTCTAAGCGGCGGCTTGCTCCTCCCTACGGGGAACGGGTATACGCGCACAGCGGCGGCTTACGCAAGTTAGTCACCCTCGGCAGTGGATCACTCGGCTCATGGATCGATGAAGACCGCAGCTAACTGCGCGTCATAATGTGAACTGCAGGACACATGAACATTGATAAGTTGAACGCATATTGCACGTCGTGGGAACCTACCATGATGTACAGATGACTGAGCGCTTATATTTGAGAAATGTATCGCATACATTTAACTACGCCGTGACACCCGTCACGAGACGTGCACCATGATGTTAACTAGGGTCGCGACGACCCGCTAGCATTAAAGAACCCGTGGTTTACAATATACTGGCATTGGAATTCGAAGTATTTAGAGCGTCCGTGTTCCCGCGTGAGGCGGAAGTACGAGGAGAAGGCGTGCTTGTGGTGTCTGTGGTGGTGTTTACTGATGTCTAGCTTCAGCTTATTTATTTATT
>NW_026689799.1:165000-187500 GCF_943734765.1 Anopheles ziemanni | reverse complement strand
CGGATGTACTTCGGGTGTCACCTGTTGTCCGAGGCCACTTGCATGGTCGCAAGCGTTGTGATTCAATGGCCCTACCGGGCAAACACTTTGGGTTCGCAAGGACTTGGAGTGCCGGGACGGGTTGGCGGATCCAACACTCTGGGTACCTCCGGGTACTTGGGGTTGGTTGAGGACTTGGTGAACAAACACTTGATATACACTCTTCGGATGTACTTCGGGTATCGCCTGTTGTCCGCGACCACTTGCATGGTTAGCAAGCGTTGTGGTCTAATGGCCCTACCGGGCAAACACTTTGGGTTCGCGAGGACTTAGAGTGCTGGTAGTGGTTGGCGGACCCAACACTCTGGGTACCTCCGGGTACTTGGGGTTGGTTGAGGACTTGGTGAACAAACACTTGATATACACTCTTCGGATGTACTTCGGGTATCGCCTGTTGTCCGAGACCACTTGCATGGTTAGCAAGCGTTGTGGTCTTATGGCCCTACCGGGCAAACACTTTGGGTTCGCGAGGACTTGGAGTGCTGGTAGTGGTTGGCGGACCCAACACTCTGGGTACCTCCGGGTACTTGGGGTTGGTTGAGGACTTGGTGAAGATACCCCTGTCACCTTGTTCGAGGCCACTTGCATGGTCGCAAGCGTTGTGATACAATGGCCCTACCGGGCAAACACTTTGGGTTCGCAAGGACTTGGAGTGCCGGGACGGGTTGGCGGATCCAACACTCTGGGTACCTCCGGGTACTTGGGGTTGGTTGAGGACTTGGTGAGCAAACACTTGATATACGTTCTTCGGATGTACTTCGGGTGTCACCTGTTGTCCGAGACCACTTGCATGGTCAACGGTTGAGGTGGTGATGGCGGGTCGGTGCTGTAGGGTGCCGGCCTGTTGGCTGCCTTGGCCGGGTTGGTTGGTTAACACTTGATTGAGCTTGCACCCGAGGGTAATGGCACTTGAAGGTGGGTACCGGCTGGCTGACCTGGTGTGATGGTTGGTTGGTGAACACTTGGCGGTACTTGCACTTGGCTGTGCTTGGACTTGAAGGTGGGATCCGGCTGGCCTAGGCCATTGGTGGTTGGTTGGTGGGTTAGCCCTTAGCTGGGCTGGCTGGCTGGCTGGCCATCGGTGGTGTGGTGTGGTGTGTTGGGCGGTTGGTGAACACTTGGCGGTACTAGCACTTGGCTGTGCTTGGACTTGAAGGTGGGATCCGGCTGGCCTAGGCCATTGGTGGTTGGTTGGTGGGTTAGCCCTTAGCTGGGCTGGCTGGCTGGCTGGCCATCGGTGGTGTGGTGTGGTGTGGTGTGTGGAGTCGAGCATCGCGCGCCGTTGCCTTCTTCGGAGTGTTGTGGGTACGCTAGTGCTTGCAGTGCAAAGAGGTTGGTGATGGAGTAACATTGCCTTCACCATGGAGTTGCGGGTACTTAGGTACTTGCAAGGAGATGGTGGTATGGTGGTGTTGCGTGTGTGGTGTTCGATTAGAAAGATATAATTTCTAAGTCCGGATTAGTGCTGTCAGTGGGGCCGCCGCTAACAGGTCCTGCACGGCTACCGTGGGGCTTGACTTGGCGCTATTCCGGACTTGGGGCGATCACGATGTCCCCGTGCGGGACTTAGAAGATGGAAGAACACAAGTACCCTTATCCCATGACTTGTGAGTGATTGGCATACGTTACCACATGAAGAGAAAAATTGGCCCGGATCCATATTATATGAACAGAAAAATCGGCTAAGTCCCGGATCCATATTATATGAAGGGAAAAATCGGCTAAGTCCCGGATCCATATTATATGAAGAGAAAAATCGGCTAAGTCCAGGATCCATATTATATGAAGGGAAAAATCGGCTAAGTCCCGGATCCATATTATATGAAGAGAAAAATCGGCTAAGTCCAGGATCCATATTATATGAAGAGAAAAATCGGCTAAGTCCAGGATCCATATTATATGAAGAGAAAAATCGGCTAAGTCCAGGATCCATATTATATGAAGAGAAAAATCGGCTAAGTCCAGGATCCATATATAATAACCTTATAATCGGCTTAGTCCAGGATCCATATTACATGAAGAGAAAAATCGGCTAAGTCCAGGATCCATATATATTAACCTAATAATCGGCTAGGTCCAGGATCCATATAATATGAAGAGAAAAATCGGCTAAGTCCCAGATTGGGTCTGTCAGAAATACACTTCCAAGTTACCACACAAGCAAGCAAGATGGCCTAGTGACGGAACCATATAATATGAAGAGAAAAATCGGCTAAGTCCGAGATTGGGTCGGTCGGAAATACACTATCAAGTTACCACACAAGCAAGCAAGATGGCCTAATGATGGATCCATATAATATGAAGAGAAAAATCGGCTAAGTCCAAGATTGGGTCTGTCAGAAATACACTATCAAGTTACCACACAAGCAAGCAAGATGGCCTAGTGATGGATCCATATTATATGAAGAGAAAAATCGGCTAAGTCCGAGATTGGGTCGGTCGGAAATACACTATCAAGTTACCACACAAGCAAGCAAGATGGCCTAGTGATTGATCCATATAATATGAAAAGAAAAATCGGCTAAGTCCAAGATTGGGTCTGTCAGACATACACTTTCAAGTTACCACACAAGCAAGCAAGATGGCCTAGTGATTGATCCATATGATTTGAAGAGAAAAATCGGCTAAGTCCGAGATTGGGTCTGTCAGACATACACTACCAAGTTACCTTACAAGCAAGCAAGATGGCCTAATGATGGATCCATATGATATGAAGAGAAAAATCTTCTAAGTCCGAGATTGGGTCTGTCGGAAATACACTTTCAAGTTACCACACAAGCAAGCAAGTTACCACATGAAGAGAAAGCCGGCAAAGTCCGGGAATGTTACCACATGAACTGGAAAATGGGCAAAAACCTACCTTCACAGGCAACGTGAATAACTAAGGCTGTAGACATCGGATCGACAAGCCAAAGACTGATATGGAAAGGAAATGAGTAGTACTAGCTTTCCTGAGAGTTGCAGAGCTTAGACTGCATATGAACGGAAGATATTAAGCGTCAAAGTCAGAAAAGTTGCCCGAAGGAACACAAGTTCCAACTTAGAGCATGAATACCGCCTAGACGGTAGGAGGTACGGCCAGGCTGAGGAATAAGAAAATGTTGGCCAACATGTTCCCTAACTATCCCCCGAAGACCGCAAAGCAATCCAACATCAACCAAGAAAGTTATAGCCCGATCAAGGAAACACCTACTTTGCACCGATTTTGCACCAAATACATGTACCAAGCACCTTCGGTTGCATACCTGCAGGGGCTTACCATAGTAGGCCATGGAAGACCGATATACCGAACATAATCACTTTCTATCTCCTCGGGTGTTGGAGGTAGCGCTTTGCGGTACAAGAACGAAAGTTAGACCATATCTTGGTGCATCTTTTTGCCCAAAAACACAAGACCCTATCTACCAAGGCAAGAAAGTTGTGTGGGGACAAAATGTCCAAAAGTGCCCAAAGTGGCACACTTGAACCATATATTCGAGAAAAACACAAGTGTGGGCCCGAGCTAGCAAGTTGAAATGTTCTGACCGTCAGTAGCCCTAGTTGAGGTGCACTTATCATTATATGAGGCCAACGTGCCAGCTAGTCTCTAAAGGGGCGATATGGGTGTTCCAAGGTTTGTACCCAATTGAGGAAAAAACAGGGTAAGGTACGGTGTACCGCGAATAACTCGGGCTATAGATGTCCGATCGATGAGTTTGGCATATGTATGGAAAGGTCTCGACGAGACCTAACTACCCTGAAAGTATGAAGGCAAAGACTTGAATGACCGGGAAGTTATTAAGTGCACAAGTGGTAAAGTTGCACCAAAGTCCATGTTACCCGAAGTGGTACATGAACACCCAATATTCGACCAAAACACAAGTTTAGAGACGAGCTAGCGAGCTACATTGTTCAGACCGTCAGTAGCCCGCATCAAGACACGCATTTCATTATATTGAGCCTAGCCGCTAGCTCGACTCGAAGTCGGTCATATGGTTGGTTGATGGTTTGGACCGACCACGTGGTGTACCAAGGTTATGTACCTTTCATGAATTAAAACTCTGGCTGTATGGCACTTAGCGACAAGCTAAGGTGTGATTTGGAATAGTCTTGAGTGGGACTATTTAGGAAAAATGCGAACAAAAAATCACAAAGTCCTTGGGCGAAGCTATTAGCGAAACATAGAGCAAATTGGTACCAAAAACTATGGAAATGGGACTTGAGTCAAAAATAACCGCAAGTTGGAGAAGAGATAGCAAGCTTGCGTAGAACATTTATAACTAGTGCGTGGTATGACCAACAAAAATGTGTATGGGGCCAAGGCGCTGGCTGGCCTCCAAAGTGGTGATATGGGCGATTCAAAGTTTGTACCCAAGTATGAACAAGTATGGAAAAAACAGGGTAAGGTACCAAGTACCATGAATAACTTCGGCTGTAGATGGCCTAGCGAGGCAAACCGCATATCGTTGGAAAGGTATTGGGGAGACCTATCTACCCTGAAAGTTTCATGAGGCTGAGTTGAAAGACCACGGAGATATTAGGTGATGATGGTCCAATTCGGGGACCAAGTCGCAGGAAATGGCACTTGACCAAAATCACGCTTGGAAGGTGAATACCGGCTTACCGGTAAGAGATAGCGACTTGGCGTAGAATATTCATAAGTTGGGCGTGTAAAGACGCAACTTTCATTATATGGGGGCAACCCGGTCAGGGTGCTCCAAGTCGGTCGTTTGGTCGGTTTATGGTTTGGGCCGACCATGTGGTGTACCAAGAAGAGGTACCTTTCATGAATTATAACTCGGTCAGTTTGCCACCGAGCGACAAGTTGCGATGTGATTTGGAATGGTCTTGAGTGGGACTATCAAGCAAAAATACAAATAGAAAATCAGCTTGTCCATGGCCGAAGCTATTAGTGAAACATATAGCAAAATGGGTCCAAAAACGAATGAAATGGGACTTGGACCAAGAATAACGGCAAGTTGGAGAAGAGATAGCAAGTTGACGTAGAACATTTATATTTTGGGCATAGTATGACCAACAAAAAAGTATTTGGGGCCAAGGTGCTGGCTGGCCTCCAAAGTGGAGATATGGGCGATACAAAGTTTGTACCCAAGTACGAACAAGTATGGAAAAAACAGGGTAAGGTACCAAGTACCATTAATAACTTCGGCTGTATATGGCCGAGCGAGGCAAACGGCTCACCGTTAGAAAGGTCTCGGGGAGACCTATCTACCCTGAAAGTTTCATGAGGCTGAGTTGAAAGACCACGGAGATATTAGGTGATGATGGTCGTATTCGGGGACCAAGTCGCAGGAAATGGCACTTGACCAAAATCCCCCTTGGAAGGTGAATACCGGCTTACCGGTAAGAGATAGCGACTTGGCGTAGAATATTCATAAGTTGGGCGTGTAGAGACGCAACTTTCATTATATGGGGCCAACCCGGTCAGGGTGCTCCAAGTCGGTCGTTTGGTCGGTTTATGGTTTGGGCCGACCACGTGGTGTACCAAGTTGAGGTACCTTTCATGAATTATAACTCGGTCAGTTTGCCACCGAGCGACAAGCTGCGGTGTGTTTTGGAATGGTCTTGAGTGGGACTATCGAGGAAAAATACAAATAGAAAATCAGCTTGTCCATGGCCGAAGCTATTAGTGAAACATATAGCAAAATGGGTCCAAAAACGAATGAAATGGGACTTGGACCAAGAATAACGGCAAGTTGGAGAAGAGATAGCAAGTTGACGTAGAACAATTATATTTGGTGCATGGTATGACCAACAAAAAAGTATATGAGGCCAAGGTGCTGGCTGGCCTCCAAAGTGGAGATATGGGCGATCCAAAGTTTGTACCCAAGTATGGCAAAAACTGGTAGAGGTACCTTTCATGAATTACTGCTCAGGCTGTATGGCACTTAGCGGGACGCTTGGCTCAGGTATGGAATAGTCTTGAGTGGGACTATCAAGGAAAAATACGAACAAAAAATCACCATGTCCACGGACGAAGGTATTAGCGAAACTTAGAGCGAAATTGCGACCAAGTCGCTGGAAATGGCCCTTGGACCAAGTATACCGTCAAGGTGGTACGAGATAGCGAGTTGACGTGGAACATTTATAAGTTTGCCTCCACGAGACGAAAGTTTAGTTATATGGGGCCAACCCGCTCAGGGTTGTCCAAGTCGGTCATATGGCTGATCGAAATTTTCGACCAAGTACTGAGAAAACAGGGTAAGGTACCGTGTACCTCGAATAACTTTGGCTGTAGATGTCCGAGCGAGGCAAACGGCATAGCGTTGGAAAGGTCTTGAGGTGTTCTAGGCACCCTGAAAGTTTGAAAAGGCTATCTGGAAAACTCGTGGAGATATTAGAGAAACATTGGGCCCAAAAGATACCAAGTCGCAGGAAATGGGCCCTCCAAGAACACCCTAAAATCCCAATTACGGCTAAGTTGCAGGCCAGCTAGCGAAGTGAAATGTTCTAGGCATAACTAGAACACGTTAAGGCGCAACTTTTTGAATCAGAACTTTTTTCGATATCTGGCCCCCAAAGGGGGGATATGGGCGATCAAAGGATTTTTCCAAGTTTCGGTACTTTTTACGGTATCGCTCATAGCTCCGGCTGTATGCAAGCAAATGACAATCTAAGACATGATTTGGAAAGGTATTGAGCAGTACTAACTTACGTTAGAACACAGCGAAGCGCTATCGGTTCATGGCAAGGCCGATATAAGCAGTCAAAGATGAAAAATGTTGACAAAATGAACAAAAATTACCTTGGTACGCGAATAGCGGCCAGGGATGAAGAGGTACGAAGGTGGTGTAGAAGAATTATAATTAGGGCTTGGTACGTTCTAAAAGTTTGCCGAAGACCGCAAAGCGCTCAGACCCATAGAAAGTGGCCATTTGGGCCGAACAGTGCGTGCAAAGAGGTGAAAATGCAAAAATTGCACTTTGGGGGGCGATTTGCGGGGGGAAGGAGGGGTCGGAGGGCAAAATGTCCCTTGACCAAAAAGTCTTATCTCGTCGAGATCTACAACATTGCCGAAGACCGCAAAGCGCTAGCTCGCAATCGAAAAATCGAGAATTTGAAAATTTTCTAAGTCTTGGGCTCCCTAAGGAAAAGTTTCAAAAATCACGTTTGTCCCCAATTTTGAAGGGGAAGGAGTCGGTTCCGGGGCATGGTGTCTTCGGCAAAAAGTCTTATCTTTTTGCGTACTTTCGACTAGTTCAATAAAAATTTTTGACCCAAAATTTGTTCGGCGGACCCCTAGGTCGAAAAACCCGAAAAAAGTCGAAAAAAGTCGAAAATGTCGAAAAATGAGAAAACCTCATATTCGGACTCTACACGAGCCCCAGATATTGAAAAGTGAAATCCGCGGTCGATTTGGAACAAAAAATTGACCTAGGCAAAGTTGTATGGAGGTAGGGACCCCTGAGAAAAAAGTTTGGTCCCGAGGCTCCTTGGACCACCAAGTCCCTAGGTCGGACCAAAATCGGAAAAAATCCGACCAAAGTCGAAAGTGTCGAAAATTTTAAAAAACCCCTTTTGGGGCCCTATGGCCTCCCTAGATAATGAAAAGTGAGGTCCGCGGCCGATCCGGAAGAAAAACTTGACCTAGGCAAACTTGTATGACGGTGGGGACCCAAAAAAATTTCGATGAGTGTAGTTTAGACAGGCCGGAAAATGTATCGGTGGTCCGTATCAAGGGACGTCTTTTAGTTCCATGGGGTGGTGGTCGTCGAACAAAGTCGCCTAGGTCGACCACCAGAAAGACCAGTCGTGTTGTAATGGATGTTTTGACCACTTTACTAGGGAAACCTAGTAGGTCGAAGCAAATTTGGGGTTCGAGATGAGTTGGTGAAAGTTGGTCCAACCTAGGTGTGCTTGGTGGAGGTTGACCATGAAAGTAGAGCATGATAGGAATGACCATAACTTTGGTTCTAGATGTCGGATCGGTACACTTGAGGCAGTTTTGGAAAGGTGAAGGCCTGCTCTAGCTATGTTTCCTACCAAGCTGAGCGCCTACTAGTGACCCGGAGGAGGTATTAAGGGTCAAAGGCAAAAAGGGGTACCCTAAAGTGCATGTGACCAAGAAAATGGGAAAAACGGTATCGCCTATAGCTCAGGCTGTATGGCTCGGATCGGAAAGCTTGGATATGCGTTGGAAAGGTCTTGACGAGCGCTAGCTATGTGTCCTACCAAGCGAAGCGCTAGGTGTTGAGCAAGTCGGTCATATTAGAGGGCAAAGGTGAAAAATGGTGGTTTAGAGGCGAAAATTCACCTTATGATCGAAAATAGCGGGCGAACGATAAGAGCTACGAACACGGCGTAGAACAATCATAAGTACGTTACCACAAGACCTAACTTTGGCCAATATAGAGCGAGAAGATCGGAGGTACCCATCAGGGTGATATGGCTGGTTCAAAGTTGGACCAAAACGAGACTTGAGAAATGGGTTGAAACACGGTATCGCGAATAACTCAGGCTGTATGGAACGGATCGACAAGCTAAGATCAGTGTTGGAAAGGTCGAACCGAGCGCTAACTATAATCCCAAACAACCGAAGCGCTAAGTGTTGAGCAAAACTGAGTTATTAAGCGACAAAGTGGAAAAATAATACCAAAATTTCCAAAAATCACACAAGACCAAGAATACCGAGCAGGCGGTAAGAGATAGCGGGTTGACGTAGAATACTTATAAGTTTGCCTCTACGAGACCTAAAAGTCGTCCATAGACAGCGAGAAGATCGGACCACTCTGGAAGGGTGATACGAGTGGTCAAAAATTGGCAAAAATGAAACATGGCTAAAATGGATTTGACTTGTGCACCGTATAGCTCCGGCTGTATGGCATGGATTGTTAAGCTAGGATATGTTTTGGAAAGGTAACACCCAGCGCTAGATACGACTAGAAGAAAGCAAAGCGCTAACTAGCATGATTTGGAAGTTATTAAGCGTCAAAGTCGAAAAATGTTACCAAAATTGAAACTCGAGTACATTGGGCCAAAAAGTACAAGTTGTGAAATTTGGACTTACGAGTAAAATACCGATCAGGCGGTAAGAGATAGAGACTTGGTGTAGAACAATTATAAGTTGGGTATGTTATAACCTATATTTGGCCCGAACATGGTGTCGAGATCGGAGGTACCCAAAAGGGTGGTACGGGTGTTAGATGGTTTTCCCAGAGCATAAGCTCCACATGATATGGAAAACGGGAAACATCATAACTTCGGCTGTATGGCATGGAATGGAACGAACAAGGTATCGATGGAAAGAGAAAAGGTAGCGCTAACTATAATTCCTACCAAGCAAAGCGCTAGCATGTGACCGTTCGGGTGTTATTGTGAGTCAAAGTCAGAAATTGTTACCACGAGAGGCGAAAATCCAACTAAGTCCATGAATACCGGGCTGGCGGTAAGAGATACGGCTTGGCCGTAGAACATTTATAAGTTGGCCAAGACAAGACCTAAGTTTCGTCCATAGACGACAAGAAGATCGAAGATACCTGAAGGTGAGATATGGGCGTCCCAAAGTGGGCCTTTGAAAAAGTGACAAACTTCCCTTATAACAGCATACACCAAATATCTCTGGCTCTATGGCACCGAATAAGAAGTTGAGCTCAGCGATAGAAAGGTGATAGTCAGCGCTAAATATCATACGAACAGAGTGAAGCGCTAAAGGGAAAGGATCTTGGTGATATAAGGTGACAAAATCGAGAAAAGTTGCCTCAAAATCATGAAAAATGTGAAAAAATGGCTAAGTCCCGGGTGCCTTAAGGGCAGGTTAATCGAATGTACCGAGCTGGCGGTACGAGATAGAGACTTGGTGTAGAACAATTATATGTTTGGCATGGCAAGACCTACATTCGGTCAATACAAAGTGAGAAGATCAAAGATAACCGCAAGGGTGATATTGGTGTCCAAAGGAAAAAAGCACTAAGTCAAGAAGTCAGTATGCGATGAAACACGGACCAAGAGTACCAAGCAATTGGTGCAAGTTAGAGCCTTAATGGTTCAAGATAGAGACTTGGTGTAGAACAATTATAAGTTTGGCATAGCAAGACCTACATTTGGTCAATACATGGTGCGAAGATCAAAGATACCCGTAAGGGTGATATTGGTGTCCAAAGGTAAAAAACACTAAGTCTTGGGAAACTTATATGAAGAAAAAGGACCCTGATGGGTCATATGGTATTTTACGAAAAATCGGCTAAGTCCCAAAATGGGGATGTCAGAACTACACTCAAATGTTACCACACCAAGCAAGGCAAACTTTTATGAAGCAAAGGACCCTGATGGGTCATATGGTATTTTACGAAAAATCGGCTAAGTCCCAAAATGGGGATGTCAGAACTACACTCAAATGTTACCACACCAAGCAAGGCAAACTTATATGAAGCAAAGGACCCTGATGGGTCATATGGTATTTTACGAAAAATCGGCTAAGTCCCAAAATGGGGATGTCAGAACTACACTCAAATGTTACCACACCAAGCAAGGCAAACTTATATGAAGCAAAGGACCCTGATGGGTCATATGGTATTTTACGAAAAATCGGCTAAGTCCCAAAATGGGGATGTCAGAACTACACTCAAATGTTACCACACCAAGCAAGGCAAACTTATATGAAGCAAAGGACCCTGATGGGTCATATGGTATTTTACGAAAAATCGGCTAAGTCCCAAAATGGGGATGTCAGAACTACACTCAAATGTTACCACACCAAGCAAGGCAAACTTATATGAAGCAAAGGACCCTGATGGGTCATATGGTATTTTACGAAAAATCGGCTAAGTCCCAAAATGGGGATGTCAGAACTACACTCAAATGTTACCACACCAAGCAAGGCAAACTTATATGAAGCAAAGGACCCTGATGGGTCATATGGTATTTTACGAAAAATCGGCTAAGTCCCAAAATGGGGATGTCAGAACTACACTCAAATGTTACCACACCAAGCAAGGCAAACTTATATGAAGCAAAGGACCCTGATGGGTCATATGGTATTTTACGAAAAATCGGCTAAGTCCCAAAATGGGGATGTCAGAACTACACTCAAGTGTTACCACACCAAGCAAGGCAAACTTATATGAAGCAAAGGACCCTGATGGGTCATATGGTATTTTACGAAAAATCGGCTAAGTCCCAAAATGGGGATGTCAGAACTACACTCAAATGTTACCACACCAAGCAAGGCAAACTTATATGAAGCAAAGGACCCTGATGGGTCATATGGTATTTTACGAAAAATCGGCTAAGTCCCAAAATGGGGATGTCAGAACTACACTCAAATGTTACCACACCAAGCAAGGCAAACTTATATGAAGCAAAGGACCCTGATGGGTCATATGGTATTTTACGAAAAATCGGCTAAGTCCTAAAATGGGGATGTCAGAACTACACTCAAATGTTACCACACCAAGCAAGGCAAACTTATATGAAGCAAAGGACCCTGATGGGTCATATGGTATTTTACGAAAAATCGGCTAAGTCCCAAAATGATGATGTCAGAACTACACTCAAATGTTACCACACCAAGCAAGGCAAACTTATATGAAGGAAAGGACCCTGATGGGTCATATGGTATTTTACGAAAAATCGGCTAAGTCCCAAAATGATGATGTCAGAACTACACTCAAATGTTACCACACCAAGCAAGGCAAACTTATATGAAGGAAAGGACCCATATGGGTCATATGGTATTTTACGAAAAATCGGCTAAGTCCCAAAATGGGGATGTCAGAACTACACTAAAATGTTACCACACCAAGCAAGGCAAACTTATATGAAGGCAAGGACCCTGATGGGTCATATGGTATTTTACGAAAAATCGGCTAAGTCCCAAAATGATGATGTCAGAACTACACTAAAAGGTTACCACACCAAGCAAGGCAAACTTATATGAAGGCAAGGACCCTGATGGGTCATATGGTATTTTACGAAAAATCGGCTAAGTCCCAAAATGGGGATGTCAGAACTACACTCAAATGTTACCACACCAAGCAAGGCAAACTTATATGAAGGCAAGGACCCTGATGGGTCATATGGTATTTTACGAAAAATCGGCTAAGTCCCAAAATGGGGATGTCAGAACTACACTCAAATGTTACCACACCAAGCAAGGCAAACTTATATGAAGCAAAGGACCCTGATGGGTCATATGGTATTTTACGAAAAATCGGCTAAGTCCCAAAATGATGATGTCAGAACTACACTCAAATGTTACCACACCAAGCAAGGCAAACTTATATGAAGGAAAGGACCCATATGGGTCATATGGCATTTTACGAAAAATCGGCTAAGTCCCAAAATGAGGATGTCAGAACTACACTAAAAAGTTACCACACCAAGCAAGGCAAAGTACCTAGGTGAACCCTAGGAAGAAACACGGACCAAGTCAGATGGCCTAAGTCAAGAGAACAAGTGACCTAGGCAAAGTTGTATGACGGTGAGGACCCTGAAAAATCTGGTTAGTGTAGTTTAGACAGGGGAGGTTTTTGGGTCGGCTGAACCTCCTTATTTTGGGTTTTGACCTCCTCAAGAAGCTACACCTAGGCAAACTGCCTAGGGTGAAAGTGCGAAGACCAATCGAATAGTAAGACAAGTTTTGACCGATCGCCCTAGGCAAGCTTGTATGAAGAAAGGGACCCTATGGGTCATATGGAAATACATGAAAAATCGGCTAAGTCCCAAAATTGGGATGTCTGAACTACACTAAAAAGTTACCACATCAAGCAAGGCAAAGTACCTAGGTGAACCCTAGGAAGAAACACGGACCAAGTCAGATGGCCTAAGTCAAGAGTGCAAGTGACCTAGGCAAAGTTGTATGACGGTGAGGACCCTGAAAAATCTGGTTAGTGTAGTTAAGACAGGGGAGGTTTTTGGGTCGGCTGAACCTCCTTATTTTGGGTTTTGACCTCCTCAAGAAGCTACACCTAGGCAAACTGCCTAGGGTGAAAGTGCGAAGACCAATCGAATAGTAAGACAAGTTTTGACCGATCGCCCTAGGCAAGCTTGTATGAAGAAAGGGACCCTATGGGTCATATGGAAATACATGAAAAATCGGCTAAGTCCCAAAATTGGGATGTCTGAACTACACTAAAAAGTTACCACATCAAGCAAGGCAAAGTACCTAGGTGAACCCTAAGAAGAAACACGGACCAAGTCAGATGGCCTAAGTCAAGAGTACAAGTGACCTAGGCAAAGTTGTATGGCGCTGAGGACCCTGAAAAATCGGGTTAGTGTAGTTCAGACAGGGGAGGTTTTTGGGTCGGCTGAACCTCCTTATTTTGGGTTTTGACCTCCTCAAGAAGCTACACCTAGGCAAACTGCCTAGGGTGAAAGTGCGAAGACCAATCGAATAGTAAGACAAGTTTTGACCGATCGCCCTAGGCAAGCTTGTATGAAGAAAGGGACCCTATGGGTCATATGGAAATACATGAAAAATCGGCTAAGTCCCAAAATTGGGATGTCTGAACTACACTAAAAAGTTACCACATCAAGCAAGGCAAAGTACCTAGGTGAACCCTAGGAAGAAACACGGACCAAGTCAGATGGCCTAAGTCAAGAGTACAAGTGACCTAGGCAAAGTTGTATGGCGCTGAGGACCCTGAAAAATCGGGTTAGTGTAGTTCAGACAGGGGAGGTTTCTGGGTCGGCTGAACCTCCTTATTTCGGGTTTTGGCCTCCTCAAGAAGACAGACCTAGGCAAACTGCCTAGGGTGAAAGTGCGAAGACCAATCGAATAGTAAGACAAGTTTTGACCGATCGCCCTAGGCAAGCTTGTATGAAGAAAGGGACTCTTAGGGTCATATGGAAATTCATGAAAAATCGGCTAAGTCCCAAAATTGGGATGTCAGAACTACACTATAAAGTTACCACATCAAGCAAGGCAAAGTACCTAGGTGAACCCTAGGAAGAAACACGGACCAAGTCAGATGGCCTAAGTCAAGAGTATAAGTGACCTAGGCAAAGTTGTATGGCGCTGAGGACCCTGAAAAATCGGGTTAGTGTAGTTAAGACAGGGGAGGTTTCAGGGTCGGCTGGACCTCCTTATTTCGGGTTTTGGCCTCCTCAAGAAGACAGACCTAGGCGAATTGCCTAGGGTGAAACTGCGAAGACCAATCGAATAGTAAGACAAGTTTTGACCGATCGCCCTAGGCAAGCTTGTATGAAGAAAGGGACCCTTAGGGTCATATGGAAATTCATGAAAAATCGGCTAAGTCCCAAAATTGGGATGTCAGAACTACACTAAAAAGTTACCACATCAAGCAAGGCAAAGTACCTAGGTGAACCCTAGGAAGAAACACGGACCAAGTCAGATGGCCTAAGTCAAGAGTATAAGTGACCTAGGGAAAGTTGTATGACGGTGAGGACCCTGAAAAATCGGGTTAGTGTAGTTAAGACAGGGGAGGTTTCAGGGTCGGCCAGACCTCCTTATTTCGGGTTTTGGCCTCCTCAAGAAGACAGACCTAGGCGAATTGCCTAGGGTGAAACTGCGAAGACCAATCGAATAGTAAGACAAGTTTTGACCGATCGCCCTAGGCAAGCTTGTATGAAGAAAGGGACCCTATGGGTCATATGGAAATATACGAAAAATCGGCTAAGTCCCAAAATTGGGATGTCAGAACTACACTATAAAGTTACCACATTAGCAAGGCAGACTTGTATGAAGAACGGGACCCTGGTGAAAGTAGCAAATATCCCAAACCGAACATGAATATTATACACACAAGAGTACGAACATAAAGGAACACGGACCAAGCGTACCGAGAGAATCGGTACTATAGAACCCTCGTGGTTCTACACAAAGACTTTATGTTAGGGGTTCAAGCCCCATAGTACTCAAACGGTGACAGTAGCAAATATCCCAAAACGAACGTGAATCTTATTCACAAGAGTACGAACATAAAGGAACACGGACCAAGCGTACCGAGAGAATCGGTACTATAGAGCCCTCGTGGTTCTACACAAAGACTTTATGTTCGGGGTTCACACCCCAAATCGAACGTGGAATTTACTTTCTGATGGTCATGCGGTCGTCCAAAGGGGTCTAGTATCCTGGGATGACAAGCATCACGGGCACAGCTCGTATCAAAACAGTCGAAGAGGCCCGCGAAAGCTTGCTTTCCATGGCTATGCGATGCACAAATTGAGTTTACTCACCGTAGTATAAAACGAACGAACCGAACCTATCCGAGTAGGGATAATGGGCGCAGTAACATACTTCTGTGACCCAGCGAGAGTTGAACGAGGTGACATGAACTGTCAGTGGCTTATATCAGATGGGATACATACATGAGATTGCTTTCAAATCTACACTCGAAAACCTAACCAAGTAAAAGCGAACGTGGGGAGGATTCGAAACCGGTAACGAAATCTTAAGCTGGAAAGAGTCATCACTATGGATACATATTATGCGAAACCAATCAAGTGCTCAGTACTGATCCAAAACCTAAGAGCACTAGTGAACACCTTATTCTCACCCTAGTTCACATCCAAGTGATCGACCACGTGTGTGAAGCAAAGACCAATCGAATTCCTCAATGGACTGAACACTATGAACAAATGGCCAAAAACGTTATAACTATCCAAACATCCTACTATCTAGCGAAAGTCATCACGATGGAACCATACAATGATCTTAACCTATAGCGCTCACCTATTCCTACCCAGAGTGCAAGTGAACATATTGCTCACCCTAACCAGTTCACATCCACGTGATCGACTAACATACCGAAGTTACCACAAGTCAAAGTTATACGTTTACAAGCGCAAGACCAATCGAAAACCCCGAAAGCAATCTCGACCCAAAATGTATTATCCGTGAGTGTAGTCGAGTCTCGTACTCGTCATCTGTAATCGTCGGATAGAATATCCAGTACACGGTTGTCTTTCCAAATGAAATCTACATACAGAACTCGCTCTTGGCAAATGGGTGGCATTGGCGCAATCAGGAGCGAGTTCCCGTCCGGGTGCCAAGTGATTGGCAAATGTCTGGGGGAAAGCAACCATATATTGATTTGTCTGTTAGTGTACTGGGTGTTTGAGGTATGTAGTATCCACGCTTGGTTGGGTGTGTCAGAGGACCATGGATGCGTTCACAACCCCAATTGGGGTACATCGGGAATGATTTTGTGGAACCGATGTGCCCGGCACACACTAAGTTTTGTTGCAAGTTAATAGTGTGCCATGTCCGGGGGGGTTGTGATTAAACTCTGGTGAATTGCGTACTGTGGTGATTGGGGTATGAAAGCCCCGCAGTTGCAATGATCGGACGCGCCTAGCGTGTCCTTTAGTTGATGGTAGGGAAATGAAGGCCCTTGTCAGCCCACCTAAGTATTCATGGAAGTTTGGCATAAGGTCGCTGTGGTAGGGGTATGAAGGCCCCGTCAGCGCATGCACAATCGGGCGCACGAGCGCTTAGCGGAGTCGAATGCCGCTCAAGTGCCTGTCCGGTGCATCGGGTGTGTGTGATACGAGGGCAATGAGGTTCGCACGGGGGCTCGCCTCCCGTGTGCTACCGGACTTGACAACATATAGAACGTGGTGTTTGCTCCTCCGGGTGCAATGGGACAATGAACATTCGAACGCAAAGTCGGAATTCTGGTTGATCCTACCAGTAATATACGCTCGTCTCAAAGGTTAAGCCATGCATGTCTAAGTACAAACAGATTTAATGTGAAACCGCATAAGGCTCAGTATAACAGCTATAATTTACGAGATCATCAACCTAGTTACTTGGATAACTGTGGAAAATCTAGAGCTAATACATGCAACATGCCAGGACCCTCGCGGGAACTGGTGCACTTATTAGTCAAACCAATCGCGGGTTCTCCGTGTCATTGAGTTGAAGTCTGGATAATGATGCTGATCGTATGGTCTCGCACCGACGACAGATCTCGCAAATATCTGCCCTATCAACTATGGATGGTAGTATAGAGGACTACCATGGTTGCAACGGGTAACGGGGAATCAGGGTTCGATTCCGGAGAGGGAGCCTGAGAAATGGCTACCACATCCAAGGAAGGCAGCAGGCGCGTAAATTACCCAATCCCGGGACGGGGAGGTAGTGACGAGAAATAACAATATGAAACTCTTTAATGATGTTTCATAATTGGAATGAGTAGAGCATAAATCCTTCTACGAGGATCAAGTGGAGGGCAAGTCTGGTGCCAGCAGCCGCGGTAATTCCAGCTCCACTAGCGTATATTAAAATTGTTGCGGTTAAAACGTTCGAAGTTGATACTTGTCCAACACAGTCCGGCTCCGCCGACCCGGTCAACCCGTGGTCGGTGGGCCAAGTCGGAATCTGGTTGCGACTCAATGGTGTGGTAGGGCACCAAGTCTGTGTCATGGTGTGCCCTTCAACGGGTGCAAGTGTAACATAGAGCTCGACCGCTCACGTTTACCTTGAACAAATTAGAGTGCTTAAAGCAGGGTGCCCAAACGCCCTAGAATAATCTTGCATGGAATAATGGAATACGACCTTGGTCTAATCTTTCATTGGTTTGTACTCAGACCGGAGGTAATGATTAACAGAAGTAGTTGGGGACACTAGTATTACGGCGCGAGAGGTGAAATTCGTAGACCGTCGTAAGACTAACTAAAGCGAAGGCATTTGTCAAGGATGCTTTCTTTAATCAAGAACGAAAGTTAGAGGATCGAAGGCGATTAGATACCGCCCTAGTTCTAACCGTAAACGATGCCAACTAGCAATTGGGAGACGCTACAACCAGGTGCTCTCAGTAGCTTCCGGGAAACCAAAGTCAGGTTCCGGGGGAAGTATGGTTGCAAAGTTGAAACTTAAAGGAATTGACGGAAGGGCACCACAATGAAATGGAGCTTGCGGTTCAATTTGACTCAACACGGGAAAACTTACCAGGTCCGAACTTATGGAGGTGAGACAGATTAATAGCTCTTTCTCAAATTTAAGGGTAGTGGTGCATGGCCGTTCTTAGTTCGTGGATTGATTTGTCTGGTTAATTCCGATAACGAACGTGACTCACATATGCTAACTAGAACGCAGTCAGCGTTAATGCGTCGATGCCGATTGGAACGGGTTAGGACCTTTCGGTGGAGTATGACCTGACACCTTCGCTGTTCGTGTGCGCAAGTGCACTTACGGTACGCTGCTTAGCAGGACAATTTGTGTTTAGCAAAATGAGATCGAGCGATAACAGGTCCGTGATGCCCTTAGATGTTCTGGGCTACACGCGTGCTACAATGTGGGTAGCAGCGTGTCTCCTATTCCGAGAGGAACGGGAAATCACTCAAATACTCACTTAGTAGGGATTATGGATTGCAATGGTCCATATGAACTCGGAACTTCTAGTAAGTGCTGGTCATCAGCCAGCGTTGAATACGTCCCTGCCCTTTGTACACACCGCCCGTCGCTACTACCGATGGATTATTTAGTGAGGTCTTTGGAGATGATCGTTCGCTGGATCCTCGTGAACCGCGTCTGCTTTATCGAAGTTGACCGAACTTGATGATTTAGAGGAAGTAAAAGTCGTAACAAGGTTTCCGTAGGTGAACCTGCGGAAGGATCATTAGTGGCCAAGTGATCCTTCCAGAAGTCCGAACCTGCGGGTTGAGACTTCGGCACAAGTTGCCATATGATAATTGACGAAACACTATAGAAGTCCGAACCTGCGGGTTGAGACTTCGGCACAAGTTGCCATATGATAATTGACGTAACACTAACAAGTCCGAACCTGCGGGTTGAGACTTAGGCACACGTTGCCTTATACATGACTTCGAACAAATACACAAGTCCGAACCTGCGGGTTGAGACTTAGGCACAAGTTGCCTTATACATGACTTCGAACAAATACACAAGTCCGAACCTGCGGGTTGAGACTTAGGCACAAGTTGCCATATGAAAGTTGACGAAACACTAACAAGTCCGAACCTGCGGGTTGAGACTTAGGCACACGTTGCCTTATACATGACTTCGAACAAATACACAAGTCCGAACCTGCGGGTTGAGACTTAGGCACAAGTTGCCTTATACATACATTGGCCAAATAAACAGAAGTCCGAACCTGCGGGTTGAGACTTAGGCACAAGTTGCCATATTATATTCGATCAAACACTAAGTAGTCCGAACCTGCGGGTTGAGACTCAAGACCGTAACAAGATGTCACTATACAAGTCCGAACCTAAGGGTTGAGACTTAATGCGATCTAGATACCAAGTTGACATCCAATACCTGTTGAGCAAAACCAAAGATTCCCTGTTCTCGAATGATTACACTATATAACAGGGAATCTTGAAGAAATCAAGCAAGCGTGAAACAAAGTCATCACTTGGGCATGCTCGATAGCCAACCACATGACCTTAACCTAAGAGAGCATGCAAACCACATGATACCTATAAACGATTAACCCGCCCTAGTTCAATCGTTCACCAAGTGATGACTTCAGTATGGCTAAGAGAAAAACTTTTAAATGGGAAAAACTCTAAGTCCGAACCTCCGGGTTGAGACTTCCGCGTAGGAGGTGCGCCCACCTCCTATCCGAAAGATGGTGAATCAGGGGTGTTCGATCAGCAATGGTCGGATGCCCCGTCGTAGTTCAACTATGACAATCAAAGTCAAGACCTCCGGGTTGAGACTTCCGCGTCCGGAGGTACGCGTACCGCCTACCCGAAAGATGGTGAATCAGGGGTGTTCGATCAGCAATGGTCGGATGCCCCGTCGTAGTCCAACTATGACAATCAAAGTCAAGACCTCCGGGTTGAGACTTTCCGCGAGTACAAGCATAAAGGAACACGGACCAAGCCGTACCGAGAGAATCGGTACTAGAGCCCTCGTGGTTCTACATTGAGAGAGCCCTCGTGGTTCTCATTAGGGGCTTTATGCAAGTCGTACTCAATACTGTGGTGTGAAGTATAAAGTATAGTCTTCGCCTGGTCCACGCTGCTTCGGCGGTCCTGGGTAAGATAGTTCATTCTAGCTTGCCCTATAGTGGAATGAGGACACTTAATGCTTCGTCTTTTAGCGGCGGCTAGACTCCTCCTCACGGGGAACGAGTTGACGCACACAGCGGCGGCTTACGCACTATGGCAATCATGGATGCCTGAAGATTCCGTGAAGTTCTCCCCTGGTCCACGCTGCCTCGGCAGTCCTGGGTAAAATGGAATATTTCCAGCTTGCCCTATAGTGGAAGAGGACTATCCAACAATACAAAGTCAAGACCTCCGGGTTGAGACTTTCCGCGTCGGTGGTGTCGCGCACCGCCTATCCGAAAGATGGTGTAACAGGGGTGTTCGATCAGCAATGGTCGGATGCCCCGTCATAGTCCAACTATGACAACCAAAGTCAAGACCTCCGGGTTGAGACTTTCCGCGTCCGGAGGTACGCGTACCGCCTACCCGAAAGATGGTGTGCTTCTGGGGTATTCGATGAGTCGGATACCCCGTCGTAGTCCAACTATGACAATACAAAGTCAAGACCTCCGGGTTGAGACTTCCGCGTCGGAGGTGCGCGCACCGCCTACCCGAAAGATGATGAATCAGGGGTGTTCGATCAGCAATGGTCGGATGCCCCGTCGTAGTCCAACTATGACAATCAAAGTCAAGACCTCCTGGTTGAGACTTTCCGCGAGTACAAGCATAAAGGAACACGGACCAAGCCGTACCGAGAGAATCGGTACTAGAGCCCTCGTGGTTCTACATTGAGAGAGCCCTCGTGGTTCTCATTAGGGGCTTTATGCAAGTCGTACTCAATACTGTGGTGTGAAGTATAAAGTATAAAGTCCTCCACTGGTCCACGCTGCTCCGGCAGTCCTGGGTAAGATAGTTCATTCTAGCTTGCCCTATGTGGAAGAGGACTCAATACCCTACCTGTTGAGCTTGAAACAAAGTCATCACTTGGGCATGCTCATATTGCCATACACAATTACATTATATTCGAATGAGCATGCAAGCGACCCTATATAGACCGAACCAAAACGATAGATACCGCCGTAGTTCACCCCCACCAAGTGATGACTTCAGTATGGCTAGTGTGTGAAGTATAAAGTATAGTCCTCCCCTGGTCCACACTGCTTCGGCGGTCCTGGATAAGATAGTTAGTTCTAGCTTGCCCTATGTGGAAGAGGACACAATACTTAATACTTAGAGTACAAGCATAAAGGAACACGGACCAAGCCGTACCGAGAGAATCGGTACTAGAGCCCTCGCGGTTCTACATTGTGAGCCCTCGTGGTTCAAACTAGATACTTTATGCAAGGCGTACTCAAAACTGTGGTGTGAAGTATAAAGTATAGTCCTCATCTGGTCCACGCTGCTTCGGCGGTCCTGGGTAAGATAGTTAATTCTAGCTTGCCCTATGTGGAAGAGGACACAATACTTAATACTGTGGTGTAATGGACAAGGTATAGTCCTCCACTGGTCCACGCTGCTCCGGCGGTCCTGGGTAAGATAGTTCATTCTAGCTTGCCCTATGTGGAAGAGGACTCAATACCCTACCTGTTGAGCTTGAAACAAAGTCATCACTTGGGCATGCTCATATTGCCATACAATATTCCATTATCTACTAATGAGCATGCAGCTATATGATATTAACCTGTAAACGATTACCCCGCCGTAGTTCAGCGCTTCAACCAAGTGATGACTTCAGTATGGCTAGTGTGTGAAGTATAAAGTATAGTCCTCCCCTGGTCCACACTGCTTCGGCGGTCCTGGGTAAGATAGTTAGTTCTAGCTTGCCCTATGGTGGAAGAGGACACCATACTTAATACTGTGGTGTTATGAACAAAGTATAGTCCTCCACTGGTCCACGCTGCTTCGGCGGTCCTGGGTAAGATAGTTCATTCTAGCTTGCCCTATGTGGAAGAGGGCATACAAGACAAAGTATAGTTCTCCCCTGGTCCACGCTGCTTCGGCGGTCCTGGGTAAGATAGTTAATTCTAGCTTGCCCTATGTGGAAGAGAGCATACATGAACCAAGAACGAAGGTTATGATCGAGGAATGATTCGACAACTAACCGATGGTATGAAATGTGAAGAATTCAAGCAAGCACACAATCAAGTCATCACTTGGGCATGCTCGATAGCCAACCTCATGACATTAACCTAGTAGAGCATGCAAAAACCAATATATATGTAAACGATGCCTCCCTAGTTCAGCGCTTCAACCAAGTGATGACTTCAGAATGGCTAAATCAAATCGGTTCAAAACATACCATCGGTACCCTATTGAAACACACAAGTCGATATCAAACCTCTTAATTGTGTAGTCCTCCACTGGTCCACGCCGCTTCGGCGGTCCTGGGTAAGATAGTTCATTCTAGCTTGCCCTATGTGGAAGAGGGCACATTACTCAATACTGTGGTGTTATGAACAAAGTATAGTCCTCCACTGGTCCACGCTGCTTCGGCGGTCCTGGGTAAGATAGTTCATTCTAGCTTGCCCTATGTGGAAGAGGGCATACAAGACAAAGTATAGTTCTCCCCTGGTCCACGCTGCTTCGGCGGTCCTGGGTAAG